>NC_092051.1:109062763-109219067 GCF_003086295.3 Arachis hypogaea | reverse complement strand
TTTTATTAGCTCACTTATCCCAAATAGCCTACTCTTTCAATGGCCTTTGTTTGCCACCTTGAGCCTTTTAACCCCATTTGTTCTATATTTAACCACATCACTAGCCTTAAGCAAAAAAATAATTAATTACCCCAATTAAATCTTTGGTTTAGCTTAAGATAGAGATTGTGTGTCAATTAAGTGTGGGAAACTGTGGAACTTGAGTTGATGAAAGTGTACAGTGTTTCATTTGATAAAATATTGGGAATTTGGGTACCTACTCATGTGAGACCAGAAAAATTAAAAATCCATATGCATTGATATGTTATGCTTACTTTTATATTTTTAATAAAAAAACCAAAATATTCAAATAAATAAATAAATAAATAATAAATAAGGGGACAAAATTACCCCAGTGTTAAGTTTAATAAAAGATCAATGCATATATGATAAAATTAAAGAAAAGTTGATACATGAGTATGTGATGCAAAAGTGGGACTTTTGGGTAGCTAGGCATGATTTTAGAGTTACATATAGAGTGTGCGTGTGTTAGGTGAGAGCTTAGGTTTAGTCAAAGATTCATATTATAGCTCACTTGGCCATACATAAATCCTCACCCTTACCTTAGCCCCATTACAACCTTGAAAAGACATCATGATGTTTGCATTGGTATACTAAATATTTGTTGATTAGTTAGATGAAGAACAAAGTTTAGAAAAGCATGATTAGAGAAGAGTAGAGTGAATTAACCCTAGACACTTGAGCGATTAGAGTGCATATACACTACCAGTGAGGGTTCAACGCTTGATTCTATGTTCCCTACTTTCATGAGCTAACGTTTTTTGTCTTTTATTTGTGATTTAACTAGTAGAATCTGATTTATGTTTGTTTTAGAGAATTTGTTTACTTTAACCAATGTAGAAGTATTTTTCATTTAGTTACATTCATATAATGGCTACATTTCATAGTTTTCCATTCCTCTTCACTCCTTTATAGCTTCTCCTGACTTAGCATGAGGACATGCTAATGTTTAAGTGTGGGGAGATTTGATGTACCACTGTTTCGTGGTATATTTTGTACTTAATGGAGTGGATTTTATCCACTATGGACACAAGAATTGAGGAAGATATTGACCCCGTAAACACAAGGAGCACAACACATCCCTGTAGAGTTACCCAGCCTAACCTCTTCATCTTCAAAGGATCATAACTTGAGTTATAGAGGTTCAAATGATGTGATTTAGGTGGGGTTGAAAAGCTGACATCTAGAGCTTTCCAAAGATATATAATACTCTATATTGGATATTAAATATGGAGGTGAAAAAGACCATTATTCAGCATTGCAAACACTGGGCGTGGCACGCCAGTTCTAATGGCTAGAGAGAAAGATTTAGTGCATCATTGAAGGCGTGACATGCCAAGAATGGGCGTGGCACGCCAGTTTCACAACACAAGGGGCGTGGCACACCAAGAAGGGGCGTGGCACGCCGGGGTAATTGACAGACTGACCTATTCACCTTCAAATGGGCATAACTTGAGCTACAGAGGTCCAAATGAGTTGATTCGAGTGGCATTAGAAAGCTGACATCCAGGGCTTTCTAAAATATATAATACTTTATAGTGGACATTCAATTTGAGGTCTAAATAACTCCATCTATTAATCATTGCAAAGTGGGTCATACTCCAAAGAGCAAATTCAAGTGGCGTGGCACGCCAACGTCTTCCTGCAGCCCCAACCTCTAACCAAGCCCACTCCAACTCTCATTCAAGCCATAATTGTCAAACCAATCAAAACCATAGAAGCATCTAGAATAGTTCATTTTCATTTCATTGTAATTTTCTTTCAATTTTATTTAAGTTTGTAATTTAGGAGAGCCTATATAAAGGCCTTAGTTTCATACAAGTGGGGAATCATATAAAATTCTGGTACACCACTCCATTGGGGGAGTGGGTCTTCGGACCCCTCCTTCCACCCTTCTTTTCTCCTCTATGTTCTTCCATATCACTTTGTAAATATTTTTGTTACTAACTCTTTCCATGGGAAAGAGAGCTCTATTGCAATTTAATGGATTAATTTATTTTTCTTCTTCTTCTTCTCTTCATCTATCTTTGATTTGCTAGAAGGAATTTCGTTCTTCAATTTAGCATTCAATCATCTTGGAAAAGATGTGAATGTAAATTGGGTTTCATGGGAACCTTAGAAGAGGAAACATGAAACCATGCTTGAAATTCCTTCTCACACTTGAGTAGATTTAGGTTTTGGGTTGGATATTGTGACATTTAATCTACCCATTATTTGGATCTATGGAATGTTGTATATTAGGGACCAGCTATATCTCCTCATGAATAACTGACCAGAATTGGCTATTGATCAAGAATTGAGAGATTGAATCACCAGAAATTAGATTCAATCACTCATGATTACAAGAGGTCAATGAGTTGCATGATTAAGATGAGATGAAATGATTGGTTCGGAGAATGCAATACCTCTTGATTCCAATGCCCCTTTTCCTTTTTAGTTCTAACTATTTACTTTCCAGCACTTTACTTTGTTGCACTTTACTTTTCTTGCCATTTACTTTCTTGCACTTATTGCTTTCCTTTACTTTTATATCATTTACATTTCTTGTTGATTATCTCTCCTTAATGTTTGTCTAACTAGAATAATCAATCAACCATTGCTTGCTTAATTTGTTAATCTCTATGGGATTTGACCTCACTCTTGTGAGTTATTACTTGACGACAATTCGGTATACTTTCCGAAAGAATTTTTGTAGTGATACATAAATTCCCATGATCAGGACGATGCTAACGAAATGTCCCACTGAAATGTTTTCAGAATGGGTACAATTAGACATCTTCTATTATGGACTTTCAGACATGGCTAAAGCGTCTTTGGACCACTCAACTGGTGGTTCCATACACATGATAAAGACCATTAAAGAAGCTCAAGAGCTTATTGAGACAGTTGCCACTAATCAGCATCTGTACTCAGCTGCTGAGACTTCTATAAAAGGAGAGGTTAAGGCAGTATATACTGAACCAAACCTCCAGAGAAGATAGCCCATTGACTCAACAACTACATGCCTTTGTCCAGCAATTACTAGAATTACAAGAGGCTTTATGAGAAACTCAGGCTTCTAATAGAAATGTAGAAGCCCAGTTGAGTCAAACAAGGTAGCAATTATCTAAGCAGATAACAGATGAATGCCAAGCTATTCAACTGAGGAGTGGAAAAACATTAAAAACCCAACCTCAGCACATTAAGAACGAAAAGCCCACAGAGGATAACCAAGTCTCTGCACAAGATGACTCTGGAAGTTCAAACGCCAGGGAGATATCACTCTTGGCGTTGAACCCAGGAAAGGGCAGAGACTGGGCGTTCAAATGCCAGGGAGGTATCGCACCAGGCATTGAACACCAGGAAAGGGCAGAGACTGGGCATTTAAATGCCCAGGGAGGAAGTATTTTGGCGTTGAATGCCTAACAGAGGGCAGTGTCCCTGGCGTTGAACGCCAAAAAGGGGCAGCAACAAGGGCATTGAATGCCCAAGCATAGGAGGACATTCACATACTGATGACAACCCTCTAAGCAAGCCAGTAACCCCCTTCCTAACACACATGGCATTCGGCCCTCATCAACCAAGATTGATGAGTACAAGGCTAAGATGCCATTTCCTCAGAAACTCTGGCAAGAGGAAAAGGATAAACAGTTTGCTAGCTTTGTGGAATATCTCAGAACATTAGAGATCAAGATTTCTTTTGCAGAGGCTCTTGAAGAAATACCTTCTTATGCAAAGTTTATGAAGGACATCTTAAGTCATAAGAAGGATTGGAGAGAGGCAGAGACAGTCCTCCTCACTGAAGAGTACAGTGCAATCATTCAGAACAGCTTACTGATGGTAGGAGTTTTGTCGCGTCGGTATAGAATTTCACACAAAATGAATTCTCGTTGCAAGTATAGTTCTATACCAACAAAAAATCCTCCCCAATAAAAAATTTGTTTTGTCACAAGTACAAACCCCAATAAAAATTAACCGAAGTATTAAACTCCAGGTCGTCTCACAAGAAATTTCAATGAAGTGGTCAATTATTGGCTATGAAGGGGCAAGGGGGTTTTGGTTTATAAGAGGAACAAGAAAAGGTAAATCAAGCAAGTGATTAGAGAAAGCAAGATAAAGAACTCTTGGCTAAAACTTTAGGTAATTGAGATCACCCATCCTTGTCAACAAATTAAATATTGATAATTATAAGGAACCAAGCTCATTAAGTCTACTCACTAAAGCCTTAAGTACGCAATGTCTACTCCTAGGCTTGGAGTATATCAAATGGCTTGATCAACATCTATCCATAAGTCCCAACCTAGCTACTAATTAACTTAGTAATAGGCTAGAGTCAATGATTATCAAATTGGTCTCCAAGGGTTCTAGAATTACCAATTCAATGAAGCCCATGGACTCAAGATCACTCAATCCCTTTAGCCTAGGCCAAGGGTCAAGAGAACTACTCAAAAACTAGTGAAAGTATTCTATTAAACACCTAATGTGCAATAAAAGTAAACATCACAAAATGCTAAAATTAAGGAAACCCATAACTAACACAAGCAAGAACTCAACAATATCAATGAAGATAAACATAAAAGAGATATAGAAACATAAATTTGCATTAAAAGGAAATTAAATCCACAATGTTCATCAACATAAAGATAGCAAAATGAGAATTTAACATTACAACTAAGAAAGACAAGATGTAGAAATGAGAAATTATAAAAGAAACAAGATGAAATCAAGTAATTAATTCAAGATCCAAGACAATTTAACCTAATCCTAACCTAATTCTAGAGAGAAGAGGGAGCTTCTCTCTCTAGAAAACTAACTAAAGGCTCATGTTGACTAACTAATTGCTCCCCCTTTGCTTGGACTTCAATTATGCATGAAATACACTCAGAAACAAGTTGGATTTGGGCTTGGGCAGCTCAGAAATTGTCCCAGCGTTTTGCCTTTAAGTGGGTCACATGTGAGTATCGGCGCGTACGTGCCATGTGCGCGTGCGCGTCAATTGGCTGTTTCTTCATCTGCGCGTACGCGGCATGTACGCGTGCGCGTCTCTATGCAAAATCACTTCTACGCGTGTGCGCCTTGTACGCGTGCGCGCCCATCGATGCATTTTCAATCTTTGTTTCTTCATGCATTCTCCACTTTGTATGCTTTTCTCCTCATTTAATCCATCCAATACTTGCCTTATGAACCTGAAATCACTAAACAAACACTTCAAGGCATCGAATTAAGGAGAATAACAAAACATATTATTTCATTGAATAAATGTGGAAAAGTGATAAAATCTCCTAAAATAAGCCAAGATAAACCACGAAATCGGGTTTATCAAATCTCCCCACACTTAAACTAAGCATGTCCTCATGCTAAAATCAAGAAAGAAGCAAAGGTATCAACATTTATTCAATGCAAACTAACTAAATGTAATCTATCTATATGCAACCTATTTACATGAATGCAATGGCTTAGTCAAAATAAAGCAATCTCCAAGAATACACATGCAAGAACAAGGGCTAAGGCATTGGTATGCGAAATTGCTACTCAGGTTGTGAATTGTTGTTCGAAATTGATTCCCTGGCAATGGCACCAAAAATGGATGCACAGAACCATGGTCTAAACATATCTTCACAACTTCGCATAACTAACCAGCAAGTGTACTGGGTCGTCCAAGTAATACCTTACGTGAGTAAGGGTCGAATCCCACGGAGATTGTCGGTATGAAGCAAGCTATGGTCACCTTGTAAATCTCAGTCAGGCGGATATCAAATGGTTATAGAGTTTTCGAAAATAATATAATAAAATAGAGATAGAAATACTTATGTAATTCATTGGTGAGAATTTCAGATAAGCGAATGGAGATGCTTTCGTTCCTCTGAACCTCTGCTTTCCTGCTATCTTCATCCAATCAGTCTTACTCCTTTCCATGGCTGACTTTATGTGATACATCACCATTGTCAATGGCTACTTTCGGTCTTCTCTCGGGAAAATGATCCAAATGCCCTGTCACGGCACGGCTAATCGTCTGGAGGCATCACCCTTGTCAATGGCTTCATCTTATCCTCTCAGTGAAAATGGTCAACGCACCCTGTCACGGCACGGCTATTCATCTGTCGGTTCTCGATCATGCTGGAATAGAATTTACTATCCTTTTGCGTCTGTCACTAACGCCCCGCAATCGCGAGTTTGGAGCTCGTCACAGTCATTCATTCATTGAATCCTACTCGGAATACCACAGACAAGGTTTAGACTTTCCGGATTCTCTTGAATGCCGCCATCATTCTAGCTTACACCACGAAGATTCTGATTAAGAGATCTAAGAGATACTCATTCAGTCGACGGTAGAACGGAAGTGGTTGTCAGGCACGCGTTCATAGGGAATGATGATGATTGTCACGTTAATCACATTCAGATTGAAGTACGAATGAATATCTTTAGAAGCGAAACAAGATGAATTGAATAGAAAACAGTAGTACTTTGCATTAATCATTGAGGAACAGCAGAGCTCCACACCTTAATCTATGGAGTGTAGAAACTCTACCGTTGAAAATACATAAGTGAGAGTCCAGGCATGGCCGAGAGGCCAGCCCTTAAACGTGATCTAAGATAGCATACAACTGATCAAAGATACCTAATACAATAGTAAAAGGTCCTAATTATAATAAACTAGCTACTAGGGTTTACAAAAGTAAATAATTGATGCATAAATCCACTTCCGGGGCCCACTTGGTGTGTGCTTGGGCTGAGCTTTGAATGTTGCACATGTAGAGGTCCTTCTTGAAGTTGAACGCCAGCTTTTGTGCCAGTTTGGGCGTTCAACTCTAGTTTTGGCTCCTTTTCTGGCGCTGGACACCAGATTTGGGTAGAAAGCTGGCGTTGAACGCCAGTTTACGTCATCTATTCTTGGCCAAAGTATGGACTATTATATATTTCTGGAAAGCCCTGGATGTCTACTTTCCAATGCAATTGGAAGCGCATAATTTCGGGTTCTGTAGCTCTAGAAAATCCACTTTGAGTGCAGGGAGGTCAGAATCCAACAGCATCAGCAGTCCTTCTTCAACCTCTGAATCTGATTTCTGCTCAAGTCCCTCAATTTCAGCCAGAAAATACCTGAAATCACAGAAAAACACACAAACTCATAGTAAAGTCCAGAAATGTGAATTTAACATAAAAACTAATAAAAACATCCCTGAAAGTAACTAGATCCTACTAAAAACATACTAAAAACAATGTCAAAAAGCGTATAAATTATCCGCTCATCACAACACCAAACTTAAATTGTTGCTTGTCCCCAAGCAACTGAAAATCAAATAGGATAAAAAGAAGAGAATATACTATAAATTCCAAACTATCAATGAAACAGAGCTTCAATCATATGAGCGGACTTATAGCTTTTTGCCTCTTGAATAGTTTTGGCATCTCACTTTATCCATTGAAGTTTAGAATGATTGGCATCTATAGGAACTTCAGATTTTGAATAGTGTTATTGACTCTCCTAGTTCAGTATGATGATTCTTGAACACAGCTTCTTTATGAGTCTTGGCTGTGGTCCTAAGCACTTTGTTTTCCAGTATTACCACCGGATACATAAATGCCACAGACACATAATTGGGTGAACCTTTTCAGATTGTGACTTAGCTTTGCTAAAGTCCCCAATTAGAGGTGTCCAGGGTTCTTAAGCACACTCTTTTTTTTTTGCTTTGGACCTTGACTTTAACCGCTCAGTCTCAAGTTTTCACTTGACACCTACACGCCACAAGCACATGGTTAGGGACAGCTTGGTTTAGCCGCTTAGACCAGGATTTTATTCCTTTAGGCCCTCCTATCCACTGATGCTCAAAGCCTTGGGATCCTTTTTGTTTGCCCTTGCCTTTTGGTTTTAAGGGTTATTGGCTTTTTGCTCTTGCCTCTTGGTTTTAAGAGCTTTTGGCTTTTTCTGCTTGCTTTTTCTTTCTATATTTTTTTTCTATTTATTTTTTCGCCTATTATTTTTTTTCTGCAAGCTTTGTTCTTTGCTGCCTTTTCTTGCTTCAAGAATCATTTTTATGATTTTTCAGATTATCAAATAACATGTCTCCTAGTCATCATTCTTTCAAGAGCCAACATATTTAACATTCTTAAACAACAACTTCAAAAGACATATGCACTGTTCAAGCATACATTCAGAAAACAAGAAGCATTGTCACCACATCAATATAATTAAGCTAAGTTCAAGGATAAATTCGAAACTCATGTAGTTCTTGTTCTTTTGAATTAAAACAGTTTTTATTTAAGAGAGGTGATGGATTCATAGGACATTCATAACTTTAAGACAAAGTTACTAACTACTAATGATCATGTAATGAAGACACAAACATAGATAAGCACATAACATAGAAAACGAAAAACAGAAGAAAGAAGAACAAGGAATGAATCCACCTTAGTGATGGTGGCGTTTCCTTCTTGAGGAACCAATGATGTCCTTGAGCTCTTCTATGTCTCTTCCTTGTCTTTGTTGCTCCTCCCTCATTGCTTTTTGATCTTCTCTTATTTCATGAAGCATGATGGAGTGCTCTTGATGTTCCACCCTTAGTTGTCCCATATTGGAACTCAATTCTCTTAGGGAGGTGTTGATTTGCTCCCAATAGTTTTGTGGAGGAAAGTGCATTTGAGGCATCTCCGGGATCTCATGGTGATGAGCTTCATACGCCTCTTGAGCTCCATGAATGGGCTCTCTTGCTTGCTCCATCTTTTTCTTAGTGATGGGCTTCTCTTCCTTAATAGGAATGTTCTTCTATGAAAGCTCCAGCTGAGTAACATAGATGGCAGATAAGATGAGGAAAGCTAGCCTTGCCATGGGGATGACTTTTCGGCTATTTTGTAGAGTTATTAGAGATGACTTCATGACTTCTATTTCTCTCCAATATGATGCTATGAATCATGATGGCCGATCCACAGTAATTCAGATCGGTTGCTAGTGGAATGATTGAGCATTGAATGAACTCCAACCATCCTCTAGCCAAGCTTGAGGTCCAATCTTCTTAGTTGAACCGGCTTGCCTTTGGAGTCAATCTTCCATTGAGCTCCTTCCACATATGTCCATAAGGATTGGTCCACCTTTGATTAAAGTTGACCTTCTAGTGTAGGGCGTTCATCTCCTTGCATCATGGGCAAGTTAAACGCCAACCTCACATTCTCCGGACTAAAATTTAAGTATTTCCCCCGAACCATTGTAACATAGTTCTTTGGATCCGGGTTCTTACTTTGATCATGGTTCTTGGTGATCCATGCATTGGCATAGAACTCTTGAACCATTAGGATGCCGACTTGTTGGATGGGATTTGTTAGAACTTCCCAACCTCTTCTTTGAATTTCATGTCGGATCTCCGGATACTCATTTCTTTTGAGTTTGAAAGGGACCTCAAGGATCACCTTCTTCTTGGCCACAACATCATAGAAGTGGTCTTGATGGGCTTTGGAGATGAACCTTTCCATCTCCCATGACTCGGATGTGGAAGCTTTTGTCTTCCCTTTCCCCTTTCTAGAGGATTCTCCGGTCTTAGGTGCCATCAATGGTAATGGAAAAACAAAATCTTATGCTTTTACCACACCAAACTTAGAATTTTGCTCGCCCTCGAGCAATAAAGAAAGAATAGAAGAAGAAGAAATGGAGGAGAGGGAGAGTGGGAAGTGTTTTGGCCAAGAAGGGTGTAGAGGGGTGTGTTGTGTGAATTTGATGAAGAATGGAGGGCTTTATATAGGGAAGGGAGGGGGAAAGGTTTCGGCCATATGGGTGGGTTTGGGTGGGAAATTGGTTTTGAATTTTGAAGGTAGGTGGAGTTTATGAGGTAGGTTTATGGGGAAGAGTGGATGGATGTGAGTGGTGAAGAGGTGATGGGGAAGAGAGATTGAGGTGATTGGTGAAGGGTTTTTGGGGAGGAGTGTTTATGGGGTTGTGTGAAAGAGAGTGGTGAGAAGAAGTGAGTGGAGGTAGGTGGGGATCCTGTGGGGTCCACAGATCCTGAGGTGATCCTGTGGGGTCCACAGATCCTAAGGTGTCAAGGATTTACATCCCTGCACCCATTAGGCATGTAAAATGCCTTTGCACACAACTCTGGGCGTTCAGTGCCAGGTTGGTGCCCATTTTGGGCGTTCAACGCCCATTTTGTTGCCATTTCTGGCATTGAACGCCAGAACCATGCTTGTTCTGGGCGTTCAGCGCCAGGATGCTGCCCATTTTGGGCGTTCAGCGCCAGAACCATGCTCTGTTCTGGCGTTGAACGCCAGGCAGATGCTCCTCCAGGGTGTGATTTTTCTTCTGCTATTTTTGATTCCGTTTTCAATTTTTATATTTATTTTGTGACTCCTCATGATCATGAACCTATAAAGACATATAACTAAGAAAAATATAGTTAGATAAATAAAAATTGGGTTGCCTCCCAACAAGCGCTTCTTTAACGTCAATAGCTTGACAGTGGGCTCTCATGGAGCCTCACAGATGTTCAGAGCATTGTTGAGACTCTCCAACACCAAACTTAGAGTTTGGATATGGGAGTTCAACACCAAACTTAGAGTTTGGTTGTGGCCTCCCAACACCAAACTTAGAGTTTGACTGTGGGGGCTTTGGTTGACTCTGCTTTGAGAGAAGCTTTTTCTGCTTCCTCTCCATGGATGCAGAGAGAGATCCTTGGGTTGTAAACACAAGGTTGTCCTTATTCAATTGAAGGATCAATTCTCCTCTGTCCACATCAATCACAGCTCTTGCTGTGGCTAGGAAAGGTCTTCCTAGGATGATGGATTCATCCTCTTACTTTCCAGTATCCAGGACTATGAAATTAGCAGGGATGTAAAGGCCTTCAACCTTTACTAACACGTCCTCTACTTGTCCATATGCCTATTTTCTTGAATTGTCTGCCATCTCTAATGAGATTTTAGCAGCTTGCACCCCATAGATTCCCAGTTTCTCTATTACAGAGAGGGGCATGAGGTTTATTCCTGAACCAAGATCACACAGAGCCTTAAAGATCATGGTGCCTATGGTACAAGGTATTATGAACTTCCCAGGATCCTGTCTCTTCTGAGGCAATGTCAGTTGATCCAGATTACTTAGTTCATTGATGAACAAGGGAGGTTCAACTTCCCAAGTATCAATGCCAAATAATTTGGCATTTAGCTTCATGATTGCACCAAGAAACTTGGCGGTTTGCTCTTCAGTAACATCCTCATTCTCTTCAGAAGAGAAATACTCATCAGAGCTCATGAAGGGTATAAGGAGGTTCAATGGAATCTCTATGGTCTCTAGATGAGTCTCAGATTCCTTTGGTTCCTCAGAGGGAAGCTCCTTATTGGTCACTGAACATCCCAGGAGGTCTTCCTCCTTGGGATTCACGTCCTCCTCTCCCTCATTGGGTTCAGCCATTTTGCTTATGTCAATGGCCTTGCACTCTCCCTTTGGGTTCTCTTCTGTATTGCTTGGGAGAGTACTAGGAGGGATTTCAGTGATCCTTTTACTCAGCTGGCCCACTTGTGCTTCCAAATTTCTAATGGAAGACCTTGTTTCATTCATGAAACTCACAGTGGCCTTAGATAGATCAGAGACTAAGTTTGCTAAATTAGAAGTGTTTTGTTCAGAGTTCTCTGTCTGTTGCTGAGTAGATGATGGAAAAGGTTTATTATTGTTAAACCTGTTTCTTCCACCATTATTAAAGCCTTGTTGAGGCTTTTGATCCTTCCATGAGAAATTTGGATGATTTCTCCATGATGAGTTATAGGTGTTTCCATAAGGTTCACCTAAGTAATTCACCTCTGCTATTGCAGGGTTCTCAGGATCATAAGCTTCTTCTTCATAAGAAGCCTTTTGAGTACTGTTGGATGCAGCTTGCACTCCATTCAGACTCTGAGAAATCATATTGACTTGCTGAGTCAATATTTTGTTCTGAGCCAATATGGCATTCAGAGTATCAACTTCAAGAACTCCCTTCTTCATAGGCGTCCCATTATTCACAGGATTCCTTTCAGAAGTGTACATGAACTGGTTATTTGCAACCATGTCAATGAGTTCTTGAGCTTCTGCAGGCGTTTTCTGTAGGTGAATGGATCCACCTGCAGAAGTATCCAATGACATCTTTGATAGCTCAGATAAACCATCATAGAATATATCCAGGATGGTCAATTTTGAAAGCATGTCAGAAGGACACTTTTTGGTCAACTGTTTGTATCTTTCCCAAGCTTCATAGAGGGATTCACCATCTTTTTGTTTGAAGGTTTGAACATCCACTCTAAGTTTGCTCAGCTTTTGAGGAGGAAAGAACTTGGCTAAGAAAGCCGTGACCAGCTTATCCCAAGAGTTCACGCTATCTTTAGGTTGAAAGTCCAACCATATTCTAGCTCTGTCTCTTACAGCAAATGGGAAAAGCATGAGCCTGTAGACTTCAGGATCTACTCCATTAGTCTTAACAGTATCACATATCTGCAAGAATTCAGTTAAAAACTGAAAAGGATCTTCAGATGGAAGTCCATGAAACTTGCAGTTCTGCTGCATCAGAGAAACTAATTGAGGTTTTAGCTCAAAGTTGTTTGCTCCAATGGCAGGAATGGAGATGCTTCTTCCATGTAAATTGGAATTTGGTGCAGTAAAGTCACCAAGAATTCTCCTTGCATTGTTGTTGGGTTCGGGTGCCATCTCCTTTACTTGTTCGAAATTTTCAATCAAGTTGTCTCTGGATTGTTGTAATTTGGCTTCCCTTAGTTTCCTCTTCAGAGTCCTTTCAGGTTCTGGATCAGCTTCAACAAGAATGCCTTTTTCTCTGTCCCTGCTCATAAGAAAGAGAAGAGAAAAAGAAAAGAAGAGGAATCCTCTATGTCACAGTAAAGAGGTTCCTTATTGTTAGTAGAAGAAAAGAAGAAGAAAATCTGAACTCAGAGAGAGAGAGAGGGTTTGGATTTTTGGTGATGTGAGGAAGAGATGTTAGTAGATGAATAAATAAATAGAAGGAGATGAGGGAGAAGGATTTTCGAAAATAATTTTTGAAAAAGAGTTAGTGATTTTCGAAAATAGTTTTGAAAAAGGTTAGTAGTTTTTCGAAAATTCAAAAAAAAATTATTAGTTAATTAAAAAGAAATTTTTGAAAAAAGGGGGGAGATATTTTCGAAAATTAGAGAGAGAGTTAGTTAGGTGGTTTTAAAAAAGATAAGAAACAAACAAAAAGTTAGTTAGTTAGTTGAAACAAATTTTGAAAATCAATTTTGAAAAGATAAGAAGATAGGAAGATATTTTTTGAAAAGATATGATTGAAATTAGTTTTTGAAAAAGATTTGATTTTTAAAATCTCAATTAATGACTTGATTCACAAGAAATCACAAGATATGATTCTAGAACTTATAGTTTGAATCTTTCTTAACAAGTAAGTAACAAACTTGAAATTTTTGAATCAAAACATTAATTGATTATGTTATTTTCGAAAATTTGATATAAAAATAAGAAAAATATTTTTGAAAAATATTTTTAGAATTTTCGAAAATAACTAAGAAATTTGAGAAAGATTTGATTTTTGAAAAAGATTTTGAAAAAGATGAGATTTTTAAATTGAAAATTTGATTTGACTCATAAAAACAACTAGATTTTTAAAAATTTTTGAAAAAGTCAAATCTAATTTTCGAAATTTTAAGAGAGAAAAAGGGAAAGATATTTTTTTGATTTTTAAATTTTTAATAATGAGAGAGAAAAACAAGTAAAATGATGCAATGCATGAAATTTTTAGATCAAAACAATGAATGCATGCAAGAATGCTATGAATGTCAAGATGAACACCAAGAACATGTTTTTGAAAAATTTTTAATGCAAAGAAAACATGCAAGACACCAAACTTAGAATTCTTTAATGCTTAGGCACTAAGAAGTCAAGAATGCATATGAAAAACAAGAAAAGACACAAAACATGCAAATGCAAAGATCAAACAAGAAGACTTACTAAGAACAACTTGAAGATCATGAAGAACACTATGAATGCATGAGAATTTTCGAAAAATGCAAGATGCACATGCAATTAACACCAAACTTATAACATGACTCAAGACTCAAACAAGAAACAGAGAAATATTTTTTATTTTTATGATTTTCTAATTTTTTTGGATTTTTTTTCGAAAATTAATATGAAAAAGAAAAATAAGGATTCCAAAATTTTTAATATGAATTCCAGGAATCTTGCCATGTTAGTCTAAAGCTTCAGTCCAGGAATTAGACATGGCTCATCAGCCAGCCAAGCTTTCAATGAAAGCTCCGGTCCAAAACACTAGACATGGCCAATGGCCAGCCAAGCTTTAGCATGTAAATCAGGAACAGTAGCAGGTGGATTAACAACAACTAGCTTGCTCTTGATAACAAATTGCAAGCCTCAGTTCAAATGAATTTAGACATGGCTTTACAGCCAGCCAGGCTTCGCATGCTTCGTGAAACACTAGAATTCATTCTTAAAAATTCTGAAGAAAAATTGAGTTTTGAAAACATTATTTTTTTTTTCGAAAACACAAGAAAAAATTTTTGAAAGAATTTTGAAAAATTTTTGAAAATAAAACAAAAAGAAAATCACCTAATCTGAGCAACAAGATGAACCGTCAGTTGTCCAAACTCAAACAATCCCCGGCAACGGCGCCAAAAACTTGGTATGCGAAATTGCTACTCAGGTTGTGAATTGTTGTTCGAAATTGATTCCCTGGCAATGGCACCAAAAACAGATGCACAGAACCATGGTCTAAACATATCTTCACAACTTCGCATAACTAACCAGCAAGTGCACTAGGTCGTCCAAGTAATACCTTACGTGAGTAAGGGTCGAATCCCACGGAGATTGTCGGTATGAAGCAAGCTATGGTCACCTTGTAAATCTCAGTTAGGCGGATATCAAATGGTTATAGAGTTTTCGAAAATAATATAATAAAATAGAGATAGAAATACTTATGTAATTCATTGGTGAGAATTTCAGATAAGTGAATGGAGATGCTTTCGTTCCTCTGAACCTCTGCTTTCCTGCTATCTTCATCCAATCAGTCTTACTCCTTTCCATGGCTGGCTTTATGTGATACATCACCATTGTCAATGGCTACTTTCGGTCTTCTCTCAGGAAAATGATCCAAATGCCCTGTCACGGCACGGCTAATCGTCTGGAGGCATCACCCTTGTCAATGGCTTCATCTTATCCTCTCAGTGAAAATGGTCAACGCACCCTGTCACGGCACGGCTATTCATCTGTCGGTTCTCGATCATGCTGGAATAGGATTTACTATCCTTTTGCGTCTGTCACTAACGCCCCGCAATCGCGAGTTTGGAGCTCGTCACAGTCATTCATTCATTGAATCCTACTCGGAATACCACAGACAAGGTTTAGACTTTCCGGATTCTCTTGAATGCCACCATCATTCTAGCTTACACCACGAAGATTCTGATTAAGAGATCTAAGAGATACTCATTCAGTCGACGGTAGAATGGAAGTGGTTGTCAGGCACACGTTCATAGGGAATGATGATGATTGTCACGTTAATCACATTCAGATTGAAGTACGAATGAATATCTTAGAAGCGAAACAAGATGAATTGAATAGAAAACAGTAGTACTTTGCATTAATCTTTGAGGAACAGCAGAGCTCCACACCTTAATCTATGGAGTGTAGAAACTCTACCGTTGAAAATACATAAGTGAGAGTCCAGGCATGGCCGAGAGGCCAGCCCTTAAACATGATCTAAGATAGCATACAACTGATCAAAGATACCTAATACAATAGTAAAAGGTCCTATTTATAATAAACTAGCTACTAGGGTTTACAAAAGTAAATAATTGATGCATAAATCCACTTCCGGGGCCCACTTGGTGTGTTCTTGGGCTGAGCTTTGAGTGTTGCACGTGTAGAGGTCCTTCTTGGAGTTGAACGCCAGCTTTTGTGCCAGTTTGGGCGTTCAACTCTAGTTTTGGCTCCTTTTCTGGCGCTGGACGCCAGATTTGGGTAGAAAGCTGGAGTTGAACGCCAGTTTATGTCATCTATTCATGGCCAAAGTATGGACTATTATATATTGCTGGAAAGCTCTGGATGTCTACTTTCCAATGCAATTAGAAGCGCGCCATTTCGAGTTCTGTAGCTCCCGAAAATCCACTTTGAGTGCAGGGAGGTCAGAATCCAACAGCATCAGCAGTCCTTCTTCAACCTCTGAATCTGATTTCTGCTCAAGTCCCTCAATTTCAGCCAGAAAATACCTGAAATCACAGAAAAACACAAAAACTCATAGTAAAGTCCAGAAATGTGAATTTAA
This sequence comes from Arachis hypogaea, assembly GCF_003086295.3. NCBI lineage: Eukaryota > Viridiplantae > Streptophyta > Magnoliopsida > Fabales > Fabaceae > Arachis > Arachis hypogaea. The sequence continues at coordinate 109,202,763 of NC_092051.1, read as the reverse complement.
CATAAAAACTAATGAAAACATCCCTGAAAGTAACTAGATCCTACTAAAAACATACTAAAAACAATGTCAAAACCGTATAAATTATCTGCTCATCAGGCATTAGCAATCAAAGCAAACCACAATTGGATTGAATCATTGAAAGATTTTACAAACTTGCAAGAAAAGATGATCATGGGTGGAAACATGTAATTGAGCGATCGAACTCTCGCCAGATGTGTATCCGCTCTAGGAACTCAGGTGTATGGGGTTGATTCACTCAATTCTCCCCTAATCATGCTTTTCAAGATTTATTTTTCATCTAACAATCAACAATTACTTTATGAATGCATACAAATATCATGAGGACTTTCCCATAGGTTGTAATGGGGCTAGGTCAAGGTAGGATGCATATAGTCAAGTGAGTTTGAGATTTGGATCTTTGATTAACTTAAACTTCCCACCTAACCTATGACAACTTATACAATTCTAAACAACTTAGCTATGAATTCTTCACTTTTCTACACATACTCGTGCATTCTCTTTTGATCACCACACATATGCATTGAATTTATTGAACTTTAAACTTTGGGACATTTTGTCCCCTTTTTATTGCAATTCTTTTTCTTTATATATATATATATATATATATATATATATATATATATATATATATATATATATATATATATATATATGCAAGAACATCAATGAATATGGTTTACACATGATTAATATATGAGTATGTACCCAATTCTCAAGATTTTCAACACAAATACAAAAACCACTTTTATCTCTACCCAATGTTCCACTACTAGAATTCAGACATTTACTAACATTTTTTATCTAACATTTTTTAAAATGTTAGCTATACTAATAAAATTATACTTTTAGTAACATTTGTAAAATAAATGTTAGAAAATATTATTTTTATTTAAAATAAATAAATAAAAATAAGATATAAACGTTACCAAATACAAAGGGGGTGTTCTCTTCAGTCTTCGTTTCCCAGGGGTGTTCTCTTCATTTTCCCCCAATTTCACGCGTCTTCTCACTCCCACTCTCGAGGGTGTTCTCTTCAGTCTTCATTTTCCCCCAATTTCACGCGTCTTCTCACTCCCACTCTCGAAGCTGTGAAACCACCTCTTGCTCCTCCTCTTCGATCTCTCGTTCCGCCTTTTTGATCTCTCGTTCCGCCTCTTCGATCTCACGGTTCGCGAATCGAAACCACAATCCGGTGTTCTCACTCTCACTCCAGCTCGCGTTGTCTCGCTTCTGGTTCATCCTCTCGCGCCGTCGTCTTCTCGCCTGCATCGCCGTCTTCTCGCCTGCACCGCCGTCTTCTCGCCGGTTCCATTGTCAGCTCGTCCCACGGCCTGGTAAGTTCCAGTTCTCTTGTTTATTTAGTTTCTTACTCCTCAATCCTCTTTAATCTTTAGGTAGTAATTAATTTGATGTATAATTATTAGTTGATTTTAGTTTTTAATTGGTTATTTAGTAGTTAGGTTTTGAATTTAGGTTATTTACCGATTTGAAAACATGTTTATTTGCTTATTAAGTTGTTAAAAACCATACATTATTAGGTTTTCATATCCTCTGTTTTCTAGTTGCTTTTTCTTACTAAGTTTGGATTCTAATTTTTGTTTTGATGTTGATGTGGAATGGAGCTTCTTGAACTTGGAAGTGGATGAGGGAATAGTAGGGGAGTTGAGCTGCTTGTTACTCTTGTTGGAGGTGGAGCTTGTGGAATTGAGCTTCTTGAAGCCATTGTGTTGGAGGTTGTGTTTTTAGAAGATGATGAACTCTTGGAGGAAATGTTTTCGGATTTGATGGTTTTGGTTTTGGTTTGGTTCTTGGCAGAAATGTTACTACTAGATTTGAGTGTTTTTGTTTGGTTGTTCTTGGTGGAAAGGAAATTAGATTTGATGGTTTTTCTGCATACAATAATCCATTAATGTTATAGATTTTTATAGATAATTCTGCATACATTGTGTTTTTCTGCATACAATAATCCATTTCCATAAAAATTATATTATAGAGAGAGAAAAAAGAAAAAAGCTAATATAGAAATACAGAAAACTAAGAAAATTTTTTTATGAAAAATATACTAACAAAAATATAGAAAGAAGAAGAACTGAAGAAGCAATGATGATCAATCTCTCTCTTCTTCATAGTAAGAGCACTGATTTTTATCTTTCTCATAGGAATCGAATGGAGAGCAAGAAATGAAATTACAAAACCCCCCATAAATAAGGATAATAATCTCTATCAAAGCAAGGGAATTAGCCTTCCACTCTCCAGATACCCAAGCCAAGCGGCGTCACTACAGCGTCACGCCATCGTCAATTCGTTCTACCACCATCTGTTGCAGTTTTTAGCCGTGCTCTCTCTCCCTTGAGTTCCATCGTGCTCCCTCTCCCTCATACTCTATTCGAGTGAAGGTTTGCTGCGATTTAAGTTATTTTTCTTGTTGTTTAGTTCTTAGTCGTGCTGTGTTTTCTATGATTTACTGGTTTGATTTCTTGTTCTTGTTTTTTCTTATTTAATTGTTCAATCATGGCTGTGTTTGCTGTTAATTGTTCAATTTTGGCTGCCTTGGTTAGTTGGTGTTTGGAGAATAATTTTCTTTCACTTAATTTATGTTGTTGGTTTATAATGGATGCCTTGGTTGATTACTTGTTATTCAGTTCTTGGTCTTGCTGTGATTTTTTTAATTTTTTTAGTTCTTGTTCTTGCTCTTTTGCTGTTATTATAGGTCTTTGTTCTTGATTTTAGTTCTTATTTGTGCTGTGATTTAGTTCTTGTTCTTCTGGTCTTTTCTTATTTAATTGTTCAATTATGGTTGTGTTTGCTTTTAATTGTCCATTTATGGCTGCCTTCGTTAGTTGGTGTATGGATAATAATTTCGTTAGTTGGCTGAGAGCATTGTCAAAGAAAAGCTTGCAGCTTGTGTCAACAGAGTACCCGGTATTTACTATGATTAGTATTTACTATGCTTATGATTAGTATTTACTATGCTTATTGATAAAGCAAAATGAAATGTGGTTTGATTTCATTAATTGAAACTGGTTCCTTAAGTTGAATTATTGATCTAACTTGTTCCTCTTGATAGATTTACCTTGATGTATGTGACTGAGACTTGATGAATTATTGAATTCTGCTACTGTTCTTCTTTTTTCTTTGTCCTTTTATCATCTTTCTTCACTTCTAGCTTATAATACGTTTTCATATATGGTGTGTGGGATGTGCCTTCGAATATCTGAATTATTTTTGGTGCCGGTGCCATTAGTGGTGTTGGTGGTTTTATTGGAGCCACTAAGAAACAAGTTGAAACAAATAATAAGCCACGATTATCAAAACTATTTAGCTAATAGGAACTTCCAATTTTCATAGATTTTGTCATATGATATTTTAATTAATTTCATGTATGTGTTGTTGATTTTACTTCATAAAAGTGCTTGCTTAATTAATCTATATTTTCTTTTTTCTGACACAAGGTTAGTATATCAAAATACAAGATTAGTGCCATGCTTTGTTTAGCTTTAGCCACCCAAAATTGGAAGCAAAACAAGCTTTGGTCATAGCTCCTTTTCTCACAAAACATTAACAAGAGGCTTAAAAACAACTCATCAATTACTTTATGATAGTTAATACTCAAGACTTCTCTGCTCAGTTTTTGAAGTTTACAAGCTGACAGTGTTTTTTTAATTTTTATATGAATATGGATTTGATTGAGATTTTACAGAGGAGTTAGGCATCGGTGGTATCAATTCTGTGATTCTGGTTTATAATAGTGCTATGGCAAACAAGAAAGACAAAGCTTTAAGGTCAAGCATCTCAATGAGAGATATCATCTATGAACAAGAAGAGCAAATTGAATTAGGCTCTCGTCAATCCCGATTAATATCATCTATGAAGAAAAGTAGAGGATTGAAAGGTGGTTCTATGGTTAATATCATTGGTGAGCTAGAGGATACTGCATCAAGCCCTTCACAAACACCTTTAGTATTGCATACTAATGATGATGGTAAATGATCCTTTATTGCATTTTTTTAATTTGAGTTTACAAAGAATCAATTGAAAAAAAGCCATATATAATTTGTGGTTTATTATAATCTAAGACGTGCTTGTTCTGATGTGTAATGAATCATGATGATGAGAAAGTGAACTTACGGTAATGAGTTTTGTATATATACACATGAATAAAGCCAAAGCTTCTTAAGAGTTTTGTTCTAGGGAAATTTTGAGTTTATCCATTCAAAGTGATGCTGGAACTTTTTGTTAGATAAATATTTGGATTTATATTGTGTTATTGGATCACCATTTTTATTATCATAAGAGTTCTTATGAGAACTATTATACTTGGCTCTTTGATATACAGTGGTCATTGCCAATTTTCAGAAGGGAAAACAAATAAAGATTTTGAATTAATTTAAAATTGTACTTTTATAAAATTAGATTGAATGAATAGATAGATGTCTTTTAAAAATTTTCTCCTCTCTGTTCTAAACTTTTTCATTCTTGATAATAGGACCAGCTTTAGCACCCCAAGCTAATGATAATGATAGTAAGTAATCATGTTTTATGTTTAGTTTAATACTAATAATAAATGTGTAGTATTTTCTGTATAATTGCCTTTTATTTATTGATTCCCATAACAGGACCAGTAACTAAGAGAAAAAGGGGTCCGACAAAGTGCCTTAAAACTCATGGTTTAAGCTATGAGGATCGGTTATCAATTAGATTAAATAAGTATGGTCAACCAATTGGTTGTAATCGCGCCAAGTTAAGCAGTCATTTGGGGACTTTGGTTAGAAATGCACGCCTTGCTCCATTGACATACACAAGTTGGCATGGACTTAAAGATAATTGAGAAGATTTGTGGGAAGCTACCATTGTATTACATTTTTACACTTTTAACTTAGGTGTTTTTCTTTTATTGATTTTAAAAACTAAATATTAATTAACATATCTATGTTCATTATGGTGCAGGAAAAGTTTGACATTGGAGTACTTGGTAAAGCGTGGGTTTTCAAAACCTTGGGTTCATCTTGGAGGACATATAAAAGTCGGTTGAAAACACAGTATTTTAAGGAAAACATGTCACTAGCTTACAATATGAAAAATTGTCCTCGTACTGTTCCACTTGATCATTGGAAGATTCTTATTCAATTTTGGAGCCTTGATATGATTAAGGTATACTAATTCTTAGCATGTAATTTCCTTCATACTATAATTAGTTATACTAATTAATTTTGCTACTTTTAGGCTTAATTATTCAATTATCTTTTTATGATTTTAAAGGAACAAAGCAAGAAGAATAAAGCTAGTAGAGCAAAGAATACAAGTTAACATACAACAGGATCAAAAACATTTGCTGAAATACGTGAAGAAGAGGTAGAATTAATGTGTTTACATTGTCTTATTTGCATTGGTTATTTTTTAGTTAATTGTGTTTTTTCTTAATAGGCAATGAAAAATCCTGATAGAAGAGAACCATCTCGAGTGAACATGTTCTTTTTAACACACAAGCCAAGAGATGGAAAATCAATGAGTGAGGGAACAAGCAAAATTTTTGTAAGATATGTATTTCTTTTAATATATATATATATATATATATATATATATATATATATATATATATATATATATATATATAGTGTGATATAGATGTTTTGTCATAAATTAATGTAGTTTGAATTTTGGATTTTAGTTAGAGCTTGAGGATGCCATAGCTTCACATCCTGAAAAATTAGAAAGTACAAACCAAGATGATATACTTTCTCAAGTGTTGGGGAAAGATCAACCCGGTCGTGTCCGAACTTATGGTAGAGGTGTTGTAGCTTCGAATTTGTGGGGACCTAAATCTCAAGTTGAGACGGAGAGGTTAATTGAAGAAGTTAAAGAGAATGCTCAAGCTGAAATTCAGAATATACAACAAAAAATGCAAGAGGAGATGGAAACAAAACTTCAAGAAAGAATGGAAGCCATGAAGTCACAGATGTTGTATGGATTTAATATATTTTTAAATCAGCTACAAAAAAACCTCCCAGGAGTAGAGATTCCGAATCTCTCTTTCATGTCAACTACTCTATATGAGAAGGAAGTAGAAGCTACTGCAACAACACATCATGAAGTTACTGCTGCTACTGAAAAAGAGGTATTTATAACTTTCTTTGTATCTTTTCCTTAATAATTAATTATAAATTTACTCTTCATAGTGTTGTTCTAAATGTAGTCAATTATTTAATCTACACTACACTAAAGTAATGTGTTTGTGGATAATTGGTGTCTTGAGAGCTGGTTTTAAGTTAGGCATATATATCTATGTTAATTTGGCATTTTTGTGTGGCAAAATAAAAGCTGAGATAGAATAGTGTGTTAAGCGATGTGACAATGAGAGAATGATATAGATGATGCGCTATGGAACATGACTTGAATGTATAAAAGAGATAGATAGATGGATAGATTAAAAGATATAGAAGCAGTGGCAGAGGAGCATAATTTGTAGCAGTAGAATTGGAACAGATAGATAGATAGATAGATAGAATGAAGAAAGAAAGAAGGATTTTAATTTATTTATTGAAAAAGCTGCATAATCATGCTTTATATAGAAATTTACATGTCAAATAGATAGCATACTAGAGCATAGCATACATACACTGATCATCATATGCTCTAATGATAGATTTGATGTTTATTATTTTCTCATGTTATAGGTTCTAAGTAACTCAAAGTCAGCTAGTAGAAATATTCTAGAATCATCTACTATTACAGAAGGTGTTTCTAAGTCTCAAGCTAAGCTATTACCTCGAACAAAGAAGAATGTGATTGTTTCACCTAAACAGAAGCAGGTATATTTAGAACTAAAATGAAATTAAAATAGCATCTGTGATTCATATTTTGTAATAATCATATTGAGATTAGTTAAAGTGACATGTTTTACCTTTAAATAAAGTTGATATTACTTTTTCCTTCTTGTTCAGTGAGAATATTAGTATTGATGTCTTAAAATAGTTATCTTTTTGCAGGCTCTTTATTCTTCTTCTACTCAAGAGATTCTCGACTTGAAATTGGAGAAAAAGAAGCATGATCAACATAAGAAAAGATTAAAGAAGAAGAAAGTGGCGTGTTAGCAATATTCAGATGACAAACTAAAAAAAATTAGATTTTATATTCTAATTTGTTTGTTTGAATTGTTAATATTGATTAAACATGACAAAATAGAGAAGATTTGGATTTTATAATCTTTTGTTTATTTTAGAATTGTTTTGTGGTAATTTTAGACAATATTAAAGAAAAGAAATTTAATTGGCTTATTAATTTTCTTTTTATTATACTTTGTGTTTATTATGAATTTATCTTCAATGTTTTGTGCATTTAAATTAGTGGCATTACCCTTCTAATGTATATAAAAATAAATAAATAAATGGTTACATATTAAAATATGAATAGTAAATAGATATTATAGCTATAAATGTTACCAAAAATTTATGGTAATATTTTTTTATTCTTAAAGAAGAGTTTTTGTAACATTTTTTCAATGTTAGCAAAAAAATAGATCGTAACATTTATTAGAGTGTTGTTATAGAAGATTTATTGTAATATTTTTTAAGTGTTACAAAAAATATCTATGGTAATATTTTTTTAAGTGTTACTAAAAATATCTATGGTAACATTTTTTTAAGTGTTATTATGAATGATCTATTGTAACATTTCTTATAATATTACTATAGAATATCTTTTGTAACATTTTTATTAAATTTTATTAAATCTTTAGAAAAATGTTAGTAAAATTTTTTAGTAACATAGAGTATATTTAACATTTGTAAAAATGTTGCTAATATACATAGGTAACATTTTAATATGATTTAGTAACATTTTTTAAATGTTAGTGAAAATCAAATATGTAGTAGTGTTCCCAACTCTCCCTCAATCAAATAATAAACACTCTCACTAGCCTAAGCTAATGAAAGATCCAAATTAAGGGATATTTATTGTTTTTCACTTAGGCTTGTAATGTGCTACAATTAAGAACAAATGGGTTAAGCATAGGCTCAAAATTGGCTAACAATGGAAGATAAAAGGTACGCTATTTGGGTAAGTGAGCTATTTGAACAATGGCCTCAATCATATAAATACATGTATACATAAAATAATGGACATAAAGAACCAAACAAATCAAAGATTACACTCATAGGAAGAGAATAATGCACACAAGAATAAAAATAAGTGGTCACATGATGTAACCACACAATTAGGCTCAAAACTCACATGCTTGTGTTCTTTGCTCAAAACATGATCCACAAAGTGTATAATTCAAGTAAGTTCTAAAAAACATTTTTCAACCAGTTGGAGTGGAGCCTTAGAAATGGAATTCTTGGAAATTTTCATCATATTGACTAAGCTTATTCTAATGAAATGTTGTGATTCGGAAAACTAAAAAAAAAAATTCTTAGTTTACCCCTTTTCCAATCAAAGCAAATTTCATACGCAAAAGGGATCAACTAGGTTTCAACAATTCACAATATTTTTCCAATTCACAACTAAAATCGCTAAAACAACTATATAATAAAAATCCAACCAAAATATGGAATGTATACCATCTAAGGTGCAAAATGTGACAACTAAGGTAAAGTATTCCCAAGATAACAAATATATACAATAATCTCAAAGTTAAAGTGCAAAATAAAATAAAGTAGCAGAAACTAGAGGATAAATTTCTGAAAGTTCACCACACAAATGCTATCCACCGGTCACGAACGGTGACCTCCCCACACTTTAGGATGAAGCATCGTCCTCGATGCTACTGCTGAAGCACGGGCTGGGGGCAACAGTCGCGCTGGGCTGTGGCTCAGGCTGTGAGTCCTCAGGGAGCTGCTGAACCTCTGTGGTGGCCTGTGTCTCTGGGGGTGCCTCCTGCTGAGTCGTCTCTTTGATTAACCCCTATTTTATGATTCATCTTGTACTCAATTGAGTGTTTTTATGAATTCTTCACCCACTTATTCATATAAATTGCACGGTTTTATAATTCCTTCATTATTCTATGATATATGTTAAAACATGTTTCCTATGCTTTAAAAATATTTATTTTTAATTATCCTTTATTACCATTCGATGCCGTGATTTATGTGTTAAGTAATTCCAGGGTTTACAGGGTAGGAATGGCTTAGAGGATGGAAAGAAAGCATGCAAAAGTGGAAGGAATACAAGAAACTAAAGGAACTGCTAAAGCTATCCAGCCTGTCCTCCTGGTACTAAATCGACCATAACTTGAGCTACAGAGGTCCAAATGATGTAGTTCCAGTTGCGTTGGAAAGATAACGTCCGGGGCTTCACAATGATATATAATTTACTATAGCTGCCCCGAAGCCAGGTGATGCGAACGTGTGGATCACACGGTCGCGTGACCTAGCAAAAACCCAATCCACGCTAACGTGTGGACGACGCTCACGCGTGACAGTGCCGCAACCTGTACGTATCAGAAATTACTGGGAGTGATTTTTTGGCTATTTTTGACCCAGATTTTGGCCCAGAAAACATAGATTAGAGGCTATAAAGTGGGAGAATCAAACAACAATTCATACAACATTCATAATTCACAATTTTAGATTTTAGATGTTGTTTCTAGAGAGAGAGGCTCTCTCCTCTCTCTTAGGATTTAGGATTATGATTTCTCTTAGATTTTAGGATTAGGATTCCTTCGTTTTCTTCATTCCAGGTTCAATGTTTCTTTAATTTTGTTTCTCTTCTACTTTTATTTACTCTATTACTTTAGTTGCTCTATTTCACTTGGTAATTACTTGTTTAGCCAAATTGGCTTATGAACTCTTCATGTTAGATTTGAATATTCTATTTAATGCAATGTTAGGTATTTTAGATTTATGACTGCTTTCTTTTATTTATAATATAAATAATTTGGATTTTTCTCCTTTTGGCTTTGGTTGAGTAATTGGTGACACTTGAGTTATCAAACTCAGCGGTTGATTGAAAATTGGAATTGCTGATTGATTTGGATTCCTCTAAAGCTAGTCTTTCCATAGGAGTTGACTAGGACTTGAGGGATCAAGTTCATTAGTCCACTTGACTTTCCTTTGTTTAGTAAGGGTTAACTAAGTGGGAGCAATAAACAATTCTCATCACACCTAATAAGGATAACTAGGATAGGATTTCCAGTTATCATACCTTGCCAAGAGTTTTTCTAATTAATAATTTATTTTCTTCTAATTAATCATTCTTTCATTCAAGGCTCTTTATTTTAATTACATAAATTCTCTTGTTAATTTTCATTGCTTTAATTTATAATTATTTATTTGCCCATTGCCCAAACTCAACATTCCCCAGAAAATTTATAACCAATAATAAATACACCTCCCTGCAATTCCTTGAGAAGACGACCCAAGGTTTAAATACTTCGGTTATAAATTTTATTGGGTTTTGTTACTTGTGACAACCAAAGTTTTTGTACGAAAGGATTCTTTGTTGGTTTAGAAACTATACTTACAATGTGATTATTTTTATAAAATTCTTTACTGGCAGAAATTCGATCGTCAAAAAATGGTGCCGTTGCCGGGGAATTGCAATTGTGTGCCTTATTATTGGTTATTGTAAATATTTTATTTTGCTTGTTTATTTGTTTTTATTTTTGTTTTTAATTTTTATTAGATACTATGAGTTCTCACCCCCGTCGCTTTGAGTTTGGTTCTAATGTTGTTGAAAGGAATGGAAGCTATAACAGGAATATGCATCAAGGTCAAACCAATCACAGATGGAAGGAGCCACGAGGATCTGATCAATCTTTTCTGCAACAACACTTTCCAAAGTACCATGGACAACGACCATTCTACGATGCACATCCAGACAATAGTTACGGTGGACCTTCTCGTGACAACCAACCCCCACCAGTTTACTATGGTCAAGAGCCATTCCGAGGTGCGTACCAAGATGATAGATATGGTGGACCCCCTTGTGGTTACCAACAAGCCCCATCATATGCCTATAAACCACCTCCTCAACATAGCTTTGAACTACCATACTCACAAGCCACTTACAACCATTCACCTCCATATGCCCCCAAGAACCACCACTTCCATATGCACCATATCCATGTCCATCAAACCAAGAAGCACAGGACCGTCACAAGGACACAGTGAACCAATTCCATGCAACCCTTCATCAATTGGAGTAAGCGATAAACCGATTAGCCCACAGTACGAAGGAGACATTAGAAGCTCCGGTGGACAACACGGAACATGACTTTGTACTGGAACAAGTAGAGGAAGCTACAATTATCGAAGAAGATGAATTGGTTGAAGACTTAGGAGACGCTGAGCCTCCATGGGAATCAAGAATTGTAGAGAATTTCGCCAAGAAATTTTTAATTGATGCTAAGAAAGATAGTGCACAACCCCCACGGCATGTATCTTATGAAGAACTGGACGGAACAAATCAAGAATCAAGTCTCCTTGGTAATGATGATCACGAATCAAGCTCTCCTAGTGATGAACTTGCATCCGTAATTAAATTATTTGAGACTGAAGAATCTGCCCCAAGTGAATATGAAGATGATATAGAGGTAGATTTTTCTCAACCTCCAACTTATGACTTGAGTGATGAGGAAGAAATTGAAGACTTTGATCAAGATGTGGTTGCAATTGAAGAGGTTGATCAAGAGATGGATTCGAGCATTGATGAAGCCTTACCTACAATTGAATCCTCTCCCATTGGACTAGGCATGGATATTAAAGAAGAAGAAGCACAACCTCCCATGCCCTTGGTAAGTAATGAAGAAGATATTAAATTGGAAGAAAACTACCAAGAGGAAGAGGTTGAAATTGAAGAAGCTTGCAAAGAGGTGAAAGTTGTCAAGGAAGAACTCAAGGGAATGGAGCTGGAAATCACCTTACCAAAGTTGATGGAGACCTCTCCCCCAAAGCCATCACCATCCATTCCTTCATTCAAGTGGGTAAATCTCTCATCTCTAAGCTTAATTAGCCCAGTTGAATATGCTTTGCTTGAGACGGATGGTCAGCTTAGATCTCTTTGTGGCATTAAGCGTAAGAGGAATATGGTTAGTGGTTGGAATGTCATGCAAGATTCAATATGGTTACACGCTCCAATTCTAAGTGCAATGGTTGGTACAATTCTCAATTGAATGGGTCTAGGAAGCTGTTTGGATGTCTCAGTGAGAATTTAAATTGTGTGCTACCCGGATGGAATCATGATGATCAACAAGAAGACGGGTGTAAAAGCGAAGTCTGGGACCCTGGAATTCATTCCAACAATCAACACTCTTGGGGTCTTGTCACTTGCTTCAACTTGCTTGAAGACTTTATGCGTCTAATTTGGGACCCCGGAGGTTACTGGAAGTACAAACATTGGTGGAGATTCCTGGATGAGTTCAAGCACAAGCCTCCATGACAAGGAGCTCCCCGAATGTCCAACTTAAGGACTTTAACTAAAAGTGCTAGGTGGGAGACAACCCACCATGGTATAATCGTTCTTTTTCAGTCTTAGTTTTATTTTATTTTCGTTTTATTCTTAATTTTATTTTATTCTATTTTTCTTAGTGTTTATTTATAATATCTGCATCAGCATCTGCATTTTGCATCCTGCATACTGCATAATAAAAGAAAAGCATGTCGCACGCGTGCGCGTGAACCACGCGCACGCGTCACATTCAACGCTAAACCTTATAGAGAGTTGCACGGGAGCGTGGCTGGAGGCGTGCCTCAGGCACAAACAAGCTCACGTGAACGCATCCCTGACGCATCCGCGTCAATTGCAAAATCAGCCTTCCACGCGTACGCGTCACCCACGCGTACGCGTGACCCTACAAATCAGCGTAAAGAGGTGTCAGGCCGAAAGTTGTGCTGGCCTGGTGTGGGCATTGTGCCCAAGGCACAAAATCACCCACGCGTATGCGTCCCTGACGCGTGCACGCCATTTTTAAATTCTGACCACCCACGCGTACGTGTGGGCGACGCTTACGCGTCACATGGTTTATGCAGTTTTCACGCGCACGCGTGCCCTGCACGCACGCGCCGCGTCCCGTTTTCAATTTCCCTCCCTTTTCTTCTATCTTCTCTCATTCTTTTTTCCTCCTTTCTTACTTTTTTGTTCTTCTTCATCCCTTTAATCTCTCATCCTTCTTCACTTCCATTCTATTTTATTTTATTTGCATACTTTCATCCATTGCATTTTAATTTTGTGCATATTTTTATTTTTCTTTTCTGAATTTATTATTTTTCCATTGGTGTTAAATTTTTTTCAACTGTTGTATCTTTTCTGGTATTATTTTGGTGCTTAGTGACTTGTTTTACACTGTTGGATGATATTATTTATCTGTCAGTGCCAATCTTTTATGTTACCTGTATCCCTTTTACATTGACATGAATTTATATTGCCTTTTCCCCATTGTTGCAACTTTTGCACTATTAATATGCCAATTACTTCTACTATTTTCTCACTTGCATGTTGTAGCTACCATGTAATTGAGACCCTTATTATTTGGCATTAACCCAACCATATTTTAAATTGTTTCCTATCTTTGTTTTTCGGTTACCTTTCTTTTTTTTCCTCTTCTTTTAGGATGGCCACCGAGGAAGGAAAACAGAAAATATTTACATGGGGCGACAGACAAGTCCATCTGCATAATCTTTGGAGAAAAGTATCAGTTGGAGCAACCCGTTCACTCGCAGATCTTAGCATGCACCGAGGATGGTGCAACCTTTAAGTGTGGGGAGGTCGATACCGATCTCCGTGGGTTAGTTATTTCCTTCTCAAACACCAATGTTTTATTTTCTTTGTTTGTTCATTGTTGCATTTGCATTATGATTGCATATTTGTTTGATTTTGTGCATATTTTACCACCACTTGGTTGAAGTAACAAATTTCTTTTTCAAGAAACTTTTTATAACATTTCACTAATTTTAATTAAAATTTCTATTGAACTTGTTTGAAGAAATATTATTTTGAAACACGGTTTAGAGCTCGAACACACAAAACCTATGAGATTTTTGAGCTTATTTGATTGGTTTTATTTTATCAACCAATATTTTATTTTTGGTGTGTGTTGTTCTCTCTAAACTTGTGATCTTTGTCTTGCTTAATTCTATATTTCCATTATTTGATGTATACATGCACTTGTATGATTGAGGCCTTTGTTTCACTGAGCTTACACATCCATATGGCCTTACCCTTTCATTATCCTTTGCAAACCAATGTTGAGCCTATTTTACCCCTTTGTTATTTACTTTAGCTCATCACTAACTCTAAGCAGAAAACAATAATGTCCTTAATTTGAATTCTTGGTTAGCTTGGACTAGTGAGAGTGCTCACGAATTAAGTGTGGGAAAAAGTGAGTTTGGAAATGTTTGGTTTAAGAATTTGGTGTTATATATCTTTATGAAAATGTGAAAAAATGTTTAGGACATGTTCATGCATTCAATAATTTAATCATATGCATTGAGAAAAATAAAAGAAAAAGAAAAAATATATATATAAATAAAATAAAAAAATAAAAAAAAGGAAAAAAAAGAAGAGAAAAAGAAAAGAAAAAGAGCAAATAATGAAAAGGGAACAAAATGCCCCAAAATAAATGGTGAAAGCAATGCATATGTACTGTATTCGAAATCAGAATGCATGAATATGTGGAAAACATGGTTAATGGATAGTTAGGTTTTGTATTTTGATTTCATGGATTGTCTAAGTTAGGTGGAAAGTTTAAGTTAATTAAGGATTCAGATTTTAGTCCACTTGACCAAATACAATCCTACCTTGACCCTAACCCATTACAATCCTTAAAATACCTCTTGATATGTGTATTTGTGCATCAAATTTGAGTTGATTGGTAGAAGAAGAGCAAGCCTTAGAAAACAAGATTAGTAGAGAATTGAGAGAGTCAAACCTTAAACACTTGAGTGATTAGAGTGTATACACTTCCGATGAGGGTTCGATGCTCGATTCTTTGTTCCCGGCTTTCATGAGCTATTTTCTTCTGCAAGTCTATTTGTACTTTATTTTTATGATTTTAATTAGTGAAATCCAGTTCATATTTGTTCTTAAAAGATTTGTTTACTCTTAACCAAGTAGGTAGAAGTATTTTTGCATTTAGTTGCATTCATATAGATAGGTTGCATTTCATAAGTTTTACCATTCCCCTTCACTCCTTTATAGCTTCTCCTGAGCTTAGCATGAGGACATGCTAATGTTTAAGTGTGGGGAGGTTGATAAACCCCTATTTTATGATTCATCTTATGCTCAATTGAGTGTTTTTATCAATTCTTCATCCACTTATTCATATAAATTGCATGGTTTTATAATTCCTTCCTTATTCTATGATATATGTGAAAACATGTTTCCTATGCTTTAAAAATATTTATTTTTAATTATCCTTTATTACCATTCGATGCCGTGATCTGTGTGTTAAGTAATTTCAGGGTTTACAGGACAGGAATGGCTTAGAGGATGGAAAGGAACCATGCAAAAGTGGAAGGAATACAAGAAACTGAAGGAACTGCTAAAGCTGTCCAGCCTGACCTTCTGGTACTAAATCGACCATAACTTGAGCTACAGAGATTCAAATGACGCGGTTTTAATTGCGTTGGAAAGCTAACGTCTGAGGCTTCGCAACAATATATAATTTGCAATAGCTGCCCTGAAGCCAAGTGACGTGAACGCGTGGAACACGCGGACGCGTGACCTGGCAAAAATCCAATCTACGCTAACGCGTAGACGACGCTCACGCGTAACAGTGCCGCGACCTGTACGTATCAGAAATCACTGGGAGCAATTTTTGGGCTATTTTTGACCCAGTTTTCGGCTCAGAAAACACAGATTAGAGGCTATAAAGTGGGAGAATCAAACAACAATTCATACAACATTCATAATTCACAATTTTAGATTTTAGATGTAGTTTCTAGAGAGAGAGGCTCTCTCCTCTCACTTAGGATTTAGGATTAGGATTTCTCTTAGATTTTAGGATTAGGATTCCTTCATTTTCTTCATTCCAGGTTCAATGTTTCTTTAATTTAGTTTCTCTTCTACTTTTATTTACTCTATTACTTTAGTTGCTCTATTTCACTTGGTAATTACTTGTTTAGCCAAATTGGCTTATGAACTCTTCATGTTAGATTTGAATATTCTATTTAATGCAATTTGAGGTATTTCAGATTTATGACTGCTTTCTTTTATTTATGATATAAATAATTTGGATTTTTCCTCTTTTGGCTTTGGTTGAGTAATTGGTGACACTTGAGTTATCAAACTCAGCGGTTGATTGAAAATTGGAATTGCTGATTGATTTGGATTCCTCTAAAGCTAGTATTTCCATAGGAGTTGACTAGGACTTGAGGGATCAAGTTGATTAGTCTACTTGACTTTCCTTTATTTAGTAAGGGTTAACTAAGTGGGAGCAATAAACAATTCTCATCACACCTGATAAGGATAACTAGGATAGGATTTCCAGTTCTCATACCTTGCCAAGAGTTTTTCTAATTAATAATTTATTTTCTTCCAATTAATCATTCTTTCATTCAAGGCTCTCTATTTTAATTACATAAATTCTCTTGTTAATTTTCATTGCTTTAATTTATAATTTTTTATTTGCCCATTGCCCAAACTCAACATTCCCCAGAAAACTCATAACCAATAATAAATACACCTCCCTGCAATTCCTTGAGAAGACGACCCGAGGTTTAAATACTTCGGTTATAAATTTTATTGGGTTTTGTTACTTGTGACAACCAAAGTTTTTGTAAGAAAGGATTCTTTTTTGGTTTAGAAACTATACTTACAACGTGATTATTTTTAAATAATTCTTTACTGACAGAAATCCGATCGTCACCCCATAACATGCTCCTCCTCCTAATCCTGCTCATCAGAGGCGGAAGAGTCTGGGAGTGGAGGTAGCTCAATACCTGTGATACGAAGACCTGGTCGATGCGATCGAGACGTCACATGATACGACACTCGCTGCGCTCCATAAAGCGAAACAGGCGCTGTACAAGCAGGTATGTCGGCTCAGGTGCTGGTGGTGGCGGCAAGGGTGCTGCGGTTGCAGAAGTGGAAGCCGAGGAGGGTCCTGCTGCTGCTGCGGAGGATGAAGGCTGAGCTACCTCCACCACTACTCTAGCTCGAAAACGGTGTCTAGGTAGAGGTTTCTCGTGCACCCACCCACCCCAAGGAATAGTAACCTCCTTATCGTCGTCATCTGGGGGTGGTGGTGTCACGTCATCGTCCTCCCATGGGACATCGGCTAGCTCAATCATGCTGGTGACCAATGTAGGAAATGACAGTAGGCCACGAATGTGTGCACCCCACATGCTCTGCCTGATCAACCGGGGGAAGTCTACCTCCTTCCCCTCCATGACACAGCCAATAAGAACTAGCATATCCATTGGGATCTCTAAAAAGTGAATGGTGGGCAGGACATAATGGGCGAATATATGCTGCCAAGTCTTAGTCTCTCTCGACAGATAAGTGAATAGCATCCCCTTAGGCTTCTTGTTGCCAGAATCCATCACCCAAGGGGAGTCCGGTGTGGCAATCACGCGCTTCAACACCTCATAATCAAAGGTCATGCAGTGGATAGCTATATCTGCCTGCTGATAGGCGCATGTGTCATCAGTACGAGGTCGGCAAAGCAATGCCTCCCTAATAGCTGCCTTAGTGATCAAGATCTCCCTACCCCGCAAGTGGACTGAATCAAGAGTGGTACAAAAGAAGTTGCAGTAGAATTCCTTCACCCACGAAGTGTTTATCCTTCCTAAATGCCCATCAACAAAATCCAAGCCCAATTCCAGAATACGGCCATTGATGGCGCGTCTCACGTCGTTGGGAAAGACTAGTTTCTTTTCAATATTCAGATTCGTCTTTTGATATTTGGGGAAGCGAAGCTCACAGTAGAGGTTGGAAAACTTGATTGGGTCCGTGGATGGTAACAATTGATTCTCTTTTTCCACGTCATTTAGCAGATTCTTAGCATAGTTGGCGTAAGGAGAAGGGGTAGAGGCTTTAGAGCGCTTCCTCTTCTTTGAGGTAGTAGCTATGGCTTTTTCTTTATCCGACATCCTGAAAAACAGATGTGCTATGATATAAGCGACTAGCCAAGTAGATGTATAGCACTCAAGGTAAGACATACTCATAAAGTGAGTGAAGAAAAGAGAATTCTTGGAATGCAAGTAACAAAATTCAGAATTCAAATCAAGTCACAAACCAAGAATTTCAAACCACAATTGCACAATGCTTTGTGTATTAAGCTCATGAAACGTCATACCCAAAAGAATGATCAAAAGAGTTAAGTTGAAAACCAAAAGAGAAATTAGTTAGTTAAACAAGTTAGAAGTTTAAAAAAAAGTGGATCAAAGATAGTGGTACGACGGTTCTTGGCTCAATTCAAAAGAAAAGCACAAAGTATGTTGTAAGCACACTCAAAATAATGAGGGACATTTAGTCATTGATGATGGAATATGAAAATTTGCACTAAATCATGTATATGGGTATCAAATCAACAATCAATGTAAAGGTCACCAGGCTCGCCTTAATTGGTGTTGGTAAAGTCAAAATATTGAAGAACAAGTTAACCAAGAAACATTCAACACCAAATCCAAAGACGCATAAAAGTCACAAGTTGGAACAAGAATGGAAAATCTCATGATCTATGTGACTTAATGCAAATTAGGTATAAATAGAATGAATCAAATCAGCCACATAGATTAAAAACCTTCAAACTTGTGAGTTTATGCAAAAGAGGCACAAAAATCTTAAAAGAATTTCAAGTTATGGTCAATATGAAAACTCACTCAAACTATTCAATGCATAGAAGTAGATCAGCATTATAAACAAGCAAAGAATGTTAGAAGCATGACCAACACTTGTAAACAAGTTCTTGAGGAGTTTCGAAACCATTTAGAAAATAAAATTCTATTGACACAGAATTTCGTCAAATAGAAGCTTGTTGCACCAAATAAAACAATGTTATTTCATAAAACATGGTTAGGAAAAATCCGACAGCATTTCAATAGTAAGTTGGCTATTTCCCAAACTCAATAAATCAATTCAGATTCCATATGAATTCATTAACTAGTAAAAACACAAAAAAAATCATGTCTGAATTCATATGAATCCAAAGAAATAAGCCAATCCTTCAGCAACTAAACATCAAAAAGCAATTTAAAGCAAACCAGCCAGCAAAAAACAACATTCTTTTCTTAAACAATGTACAGAAATACTGGCTTACAACACATCACCAGAACAGCACCATGAATAAAATAAAACAGGAATTCAGCAACAATAGGGTCTTGAAGCAAGAACAAAATGGAAACTTGAAGTGGAGCAATTGACAATTCAATTTGAATTCAAGGAAAACAGTATCACTCCATTGACAATAAACCATTCAATAAGCAAGTAATTTGAATTCAAACACTTTAAACCAAATTGAATTCAATGATTAGGCTCAAATCGGAACAACGAGAAAAATATAGCATCAAAATAGCAATAGGAAACAATCCAGCAGCATTTATTTCTTGAATTCATCAGCCAATCACAAGCATTCAACATGAATTTGAACAACTAAGTATTTTGATTCAAGTGATTGAGTTCAAAATGGGACAAAATAGCAGTAAAGACAACTTAAATTCATACATTCAGCAAAAATCCTCACTGCACAAGCAAGCAACATGAATCCAAACAGATGCTCCTAACTGAATCCAGTAATTAAGTTCAAATTAAAACAAGACTTAGCATCAACCAGGCAGGACAAAGTAGCAATAAACCAGTATGCAGCAGCGTCAAACAAGCCAAATTAGCATAAGAGCAAACCATACATCAACAAACAAAGCAGGAAAATCAATAGAACAGCAACATCCCAAACAACAACATTATTCAAAACAAACCTAAATCCACTATCTAGCTCAGATTCCCTAACCACCTAATCAACTAACATGCATTTCTAACTAAACTAAGTTAACAAAAATTACTAACTAGCTGTAGCAACGAATTGAAATAAAACAGGGGAAAGGCAGAGAACTGAGGAGTAGAGAGTGAACAGAGCAGAAAGTTGATGGAGAGAGGAAGATGGAGGGGAAGTGTGCTGGATGAAGGTTGATGTTGCGGTGAAGGCTTGCCGGCGACAATCGGGGTCACGGCTGTTGATGGCAGTGGAGTTAGGGTGAGTGGGAAATAGAGGAGGAGAGAAAGAAAGAGGGAGAGGGGAAAGAAGAGAGGTGAGGGTGATGGTGATGGCGATGGTGTCGCCAGAGGTGCTCGATGATGGTTGCAGAGAAGAGGAAGGGTGATGGTTATGGAGGGAGAAGAAGAGGGAGAGACGTTGGGGGGAAAGGGTAAGGGAGTGAGCGACTGTGCTAGGGCTTTCGCGCCCCTGGGGTAAGTGAAATTTTGAATCCACGCGAGCACGCACCGTGCGCGTCCGCGTGGATGGGAGAATAAGGAAGTGGTGCGGGAGCGTCATATGCGCCTGGGCGTGGATGGGAGATGTGAGAATGGGCGCGGGCGTGTACTATGCACATCCTCATGGGTGAGCTGGGCCAAAGGCACAAAAGTGGCCCAGAGTTGGCATAACTCTCGGGTCTTTGGCCTGGGTGATGCAAAAACGCATCAACGCGCGCGCACATTGTGCGCTTGTGCGTGGTTGAGTTGAATGATGATGGGACGCGGAGGCGCCAAGTGCGCCAACGCGTGGGTAGGGAAACAAAAAGGACTCGGACGCGTCACGTACGCATCCGCGTGGATTAAGGCCCAAAGTTGGCCCAAAAGTGGCACAACTCTCTGGTCCTTGGCCCTGAAAGTGCGAAATGCACAGCCGGCGCGTGCGCGCACTGTGCACTTGCGCGTGTCCGGTTTTTTTCTTTTCTTTTGAAACACCAAGAAGAGCTCATAATCCTCCCAATCTCCTCTAAAACTAGCTAAAATGTAAAATCAAACATATTTTTGAATTTTTGGGGATTTTTCAAACAAATTGAGAAAACTTGCAATCCAAGAAAAAACTCAAATTCAAAGAATCATCCCTAATTAAGGCATAGAGTCTATAAACAACTTAGCAAGCAAGGCAAAATGTGCTAAGGGGGTAAGGAAGCTATATACAATGGAACCCAATTCATTCATTCATTATATCTACAAGAGAATAGAAAGAGTTTACCATGGTGGGGTGTCTCCCACCAAACACTTTTATTTTAAGTCCTTAAGTTGGATATTTGAGAGGTTCCTTGTCAAGGTGGTTTATGTTTGTATCCATCCTTGAACTTCCAAGAGTGCTTGTCCTTCAATCGGTCGTCAGAATTTCCAACCATCTTCACCAAGCTTGGGTGAGGTTCTCTCCAAGATATGAGTTCCCAAAATTGGTTTTCGTAGTGTGATCTAGGGTTCCATATCTTATCTTCGCACCCATCTTCTAGTTGATCGCTGATGAGCGGATAATTTATACCCTTTTTGGCATTGTTTTTACATAGTTTTTTGTATGTTTTAGTTACTTTTTATTATATTTTTATTAGTTTTTATTCAAAAATCACATTTCTGGACTTTACTATGAGTTTGTGTGTTTTTCTGTGATTTCAGGTATTTTCTGGCTGAAATTGAGAGACCTGAGCAAAAATCTGATTAAGAGGCTAAAAAAGGACTGCAGATGCTATTGGATTCTGACCTCCCTGCACTCGAAGTGGATTTTCTGGAGCTACAGAAGCTCAATTGGTGCGCTCTCAATAGTGTTGGAAAGTAGACATCCTGGGATTTCCAGCAATATATAATAGTTTATACTTTTCTCGAGATTTGATGGCCCAAACTGGCGTTCAAAGTCAGCCTAATACATCTTGGCATAAAACGCCCAAACTGGCACCAGAATTGGAGTTAAACGCCCAAACTAGCACCAAAGCTCGCGTTTAACTCCAGGAACAGCCTAAGCACGAAAAAGCTTCAATGCTCAGCCCAAGCACACACCAAGTGGGCCCCAGAAGTGGATTTCTGTACTATCTGCACTTAGTTACTCATTTTCTGTAAACCTAGGTTACTAGTTTAGTATAAAAATTACTTTTATACATCTCTGGATCGGGAGTCCTTGGCTTATGCCATTTTGTACACATTGGGAGGCTGGCCTCACAGCCATGCCTAGACCTTTCACTTATGTATTTTCTACGGTGAAATTTCTACACCCCATAGATTAAGGTGTGGAGCTCTGCTGTTCTTCATGAATTAATGCAATTACTACTATTTTTCTATTCAGTTCACACCTACTTCTTCTCCAAGATATACTCTCGTACTTAATTCAGTTAAGTCAGAATAAAGGGGTGACCCGTGACAATCACCCAATCTTCGTTACTCGCTTAGCCAAGGTCGCGTGCCTGACAACCACAAAGCGATCTACATGATGTTCAACGTAGTCATTGGACGAAAGCTGGAGTATATTCTCTTGGGTTTCTAATCTAAGATTAGAACCTTCGTGGTATAGGCTAGAATAAAGGCAGCATTCCTGGGATCTGGAAAGTCTAAACCTTATCTGTGGTATTCCGAGTAGGATCCGGGATCCGGAAAGTCTAAACCTTGTTTGTGGTATTCCATGTAGGATCTGGGAAGGGATGACTGTGACGAGCTTCAAACCTGCGAATGTGGGGCACAAGTGACAGTATGCAAAAGGACAATGGTCCTATTCTGACGCTAGCGGGAACCGACAGATGATTAGCCATGCGGTGACAGCGCATATGGATTTGTTTTCATCCGAGAGGATCATACAACTTGCCATGGAAGGAGGTAACGCATGGTTGGAAGAAGGCAATAGGAAAGCAGAGGTTCTGAAGCAACAAAGCATCTCCAGACACTTATCTGAAATTCCTACCAATGAATTACATAAGTATCTCTATCTTATTTTATATTTTATTTATATTTTAATTATCAAAACCTCATAACCATTTGAATCTGCCTGATTGACATTTACAAGGATGACCATAGCTTGCTTCAAGCCGACAATCTCCGTGGGATCGACCCTTACTCACGTAAGGTTTATTACTTGGATGACCCAGTGCACTTGCTGGTTAGTTGTGCGGAGTTGTGAAAAAGAGTTGAGATTACGATCGTGTGTACCAAGTTGTTGGCGCAGTTGAGATCACAATTTCGTGCACCATGTTTTTGGCGCCGTTGCCGGGGATTGTTCGAGTTTGGACAACTGACGGTTCATCTTGTTGCTTAGATTAGGTAATTTTATTTTATTTTTATTTTCGAAAAATTAAAAAAAAATTAATAAAATCATAAAAACAAAAAATTTTATGTTTCTTGTTTGAGTCTAGTATCAAATTTTAAGTTTGGTATCAATTGTATATTTTTAATTTATCTTAAAAAATTTTCGAAAATCCATGTATATGTTCTTCATGATCTTAAGTTGTTCTTGATGAATTTCTTTGTTTGATCTTTAAAATTTTTCTTGTTTGGTGTCCTTTCTTGTTTTTCATATGCATTTTTGAATTATTAGTGTCTATAGAGTAAAAATTTTTAAGTTTGGTATCTTGCATGTTTCTCTTTTCATAAAAATTTTCAAAAATATGTTCTTGATGTTCATCATGATCTTCAAAGTGTTCTTGGTGTTCATTTTGACATTCAAAGTATTTTTGCATGCATTATTAGTTTTGATCTTAAATTTTTATATTATGTGTCATTTAGATGTTTTTCTCTTTCCTCATTAAAAGTTCAAAAATAAAAAATATCTTTCCCTTATTTCACTCATAAATTTCGAAATTTTGAACTGATTTAGTCAAAAAGTTTTAAAATTTAGTTGTTTCTTGTTGATTAAGTCAAAATTTCAATTTAAAAATTTTATCTTTTTCAAATCTTTTTCAAAATCAAATCTTTTTCAATTTCTTTTCATGTTTTTCGAAAATTTTAAAATTGATTTTCAAAATCTTTTTCTTATTTTTATTTCATATTTTCGAAATTAATGCTAACAATTAATGTTTAGATTCAAAAATTTTCAAGTTGTTACTTGCCTATTAAGAAATGATCAATCTTTAAATTCTAGAATCATATCTTTTAATTTCTTGTTAGTCAAGTAATCAACTTTAATTTCAAAAATCAAATCTTTTTAATTTCCTTTTCAATTTTTTTTCAAAATAAGATTTCAATCATATCTTTTTCAAAACTTAATTTCAAAATCTTTTTCTAACTTCTTATGTTTTCAAAATTGATTTTCAAATCTTTTTCAATTAATTACTTGGCTTTTTGTTTGATTTTAAATTGTTTACTAGTTCAATCATATCTTTTTCAAAATCACCTAACTACTTTTCTCTCTCTAATTTTCAAAAATCACTAACACTTTTTCAAAAATCTTTTTAATTAATTAATTTAATTAGTTTTCAAATTTTATTTTATTTCTTTTAAATTCCGAATACTAACCAATAATTAAAATAAAAACAAAAATATTTTCCTTTTATTTTAATTTAAAATTCGAATTATCTCTTTTTCATCTCTTTCTATTTATTTATTTATTTACTAACACTTCTCTTATTCTTATAATTCGAACCCTCTCTCCCTCTCTGTGTTCGAATTCTTCATCTTCTCTCTTCTTCATTCTACTATTCTATTCTTCTACTCACATAAAGGAATCTCTATACTGTGACATAGAGGATTCCTATTCTTTTCTGTTCTCTTCTTTTTCATATGAGCAGGAGCAAGGATAAGAACATTCTTGTTGAAGCTGATCCGGAACCTGAAAGGACTCTAAAGAGGAAGCTAAGAAAAGCTAAGGCACAACACTCTGGAGAGGACCTGACATAATTTTTCGAAAAAGAAGAAGACATGGCCGAACCCAATAACAATGGTGGAGATGCAAGGAAGATGCTTGGTGACTTTATTGCACCCTCTTCTGACTTCTGTGAAAGGAGCATCTCAATTCCTGCAATTGGAGCAAACAACTTTGAGCTTAAGCCTCAATTAGTTTCTCTAATGCATCAAAATTGTAAGTTTTATAGACTTCCATTGGAAGATCCTCATCAGTTTTTAGCTGAATTCTTGTAAATCTGTGACACTGTTAAGACCAATGGGGTTAATCCTGAGGTCTACAGACTTATGCTTTTCCCCTTTGCTGTAAGAGACAGAGCTAGGACATGGTTAGACTCACAACCTAAAGATAGCCTGAACTCTTGGGAAAAGTTGGTCAATGCTTTCTTGGCCAAATTCTTTCCACCTCAAAAGTTGAGCAAGCTTAGAGTGGAAGTCCAAACCTTCAGACAGAAGGAAGGTGAATCCCTCTATGAAGCTTGGGAAAGATACAAGCAATTGATCAGAAGGTGTCCTTTTGACATGTTTTCGGAATGGAACATCATATGTATATTCTATGATGGTCTGTCTGAATTGTCCAAGATGTCATTGGACCACTTTGTTGAAGGATCTCTTCATCTGAAGAAGACGCCTACAGAAGCCCAGGAACTCATTGAAATGGTTGCAAATAACCAGTTCATGTACACTTCTGAAAGGAATCCTGTGAATAATGGGACAACTCAGAAGAAAGGAGTTCTTGAGATTGATACTCCGAATGCAATATTGGCTCAGAACAAAATATTGACTCAGCAAGTCAATATGATTTCTCAGAGTTTGTCTGGAATGCAAGATGCAACAGGAAGTACTAAGGAAGCTTCCTCTGAAGAAGAAGCCTATGACCCTGAGAACCCTAGAATGGAAGAAGTGAATTACATGGGAGATTCCTATGGAAACACCTATAATCCTTCATGGAGGAATCATCCTAATCTCTCATGGAAGGATCAACAGAAGCCTAATCAAGGCTTCAATAATAATAATGGTGGAAGAAACAGGTTTGACAATAGCAAACCTTTTCCATCATCTTCTCAACAACAGACAGAGAATTCTAAGCAGAGCCACTCTGACCTAGCAACTGTAGTCTCTGATCTATCTAAGACCACTCTCAGCTTCATGACTGAAGCAAGGTCCTCCATTAGAAATTTGGAGGCACAAGTGGGTCAGCTGAGTGAGAAAGTTACTGAACTCCCTCCCAGTACTCTTCCAAGCAATACAGAAGAGAATTCAAAATGAGAATGCAAGGCCATAAATATAACCAACATGGCCGAACCTAGTGAGCAAGAAAAGGCAGTGATTTCTAGTGAGGAAGACCTCAATGGACGTCCACTGGCCTCTAAGGAGTTTCCTAATGAGGAACCAAAGGAATCTGAGGCTCATATAGAGACCATAGAGATTCCATTGAACTTACTATTGCCATTCATGAGCTCTGATGAGTATCCTTCCTCTGAAGAGGATGAAGATATTAATTAAGAGCAAGTTACTCAGTATCTAAGAGCAATCATGAAGCTAAATGCCAAGTTATTTGGTAATGAGACTTGGGAGGATGAACCTCCATTGCTCATCAATGAACTAAATGATCTGGTTCAACTAAAATTACCTCAGAAGAAACAAGATCCTGGAAAATTCTTAATAACTTGTACCATAGGCACCATGACCTTTGAGAAGGCTCTGTGTGACCTGGGGTCAAGTATAAACCTCATGCTCCTCTCAGTAATGGAGAAACTAGGGATATTTGAGGTGCAAGCTGCAAGAATCTCACTAGAGATGACAGGCAATTCAAGGAAACAGGCTTATGGACTTGTAGAGGATGTCTTAGTAAAGGTTGAAGGCTTTTACATTCCTGCTGACTTCATAATCCTAGACACTGGGAAGGATGAAGATGAATCCATCATCCTTGGGAGACCTTTCCTAGCCACAGCAAAAGCTGTGATTGATGTGGACAGAGGAGAGCTAGTCCTTCAATTGAATGAGGACTACCTTGTGTTTAAGGCTCAAAGATCTTCTTCTGTAACCATGGAGAGGAAGCATGAAAAGCTTCTCTCAATACAGAGTCAAACATAGCCCCCACACTAAACTTCTAAGTTTGGTGTTGGGAGGCCACCATTAAGCTCTGAATCTCTGTAAAGCTCTCTAAGAGCTCACTGTCAAGCTATTGACATTAAAGAAGCGCTTATTGGGAGGCAACCCAATGTTATTTAATTATATTTATTTATTTTCCATTGTTATTTTATGTTTTCTTTAGGTTGATGATCATGTGAAGTCACAAAAACAACTGAAAAATCAAAAACAGAATGAAAAATAGCATTAAAAATAGCACACCCTGGAGGACAGGCTTATTGGCATTTAAACGCTAGTAAGGATAGCAGAATGGGCATTTAACGCCCATCCTGGCAGCATTATGGGCGTTAAATGCCAGAATGGGCAGCACTCTGGGCGTTTAACGCCAGAAAAGGCTGACTGGCATCTGGCTGGTGTTTAACGGCAGAAATGGGCAGCAGAGTGGCGTTTAACGCCAGGAAAGGTAGCAGAGCTGACGTTAAACGCCAGAATTAGCACAGAATGGGCGTTTGAACGCCAGAATGGTGCAGGGACTCAAATTCCTTGACACCTCAATATCTGTGGACCCCATAGGATCCCCACCTACCCCACCTCTTCTTCTCTCCTCTTCACACCTTTCTATAACACTCTACCCCAAACACCATTGACCAATCACCTCAATACCTCTTCCCCAAATACCTTTCACCTATCAAATCTTACCCTGTTCCCCATATTCTCTTCACCACTCACATCCATCCATCATAAAACCCCACCTACCTCACCATTCAAATTCAAACAATTTTCCTCTCAAACCCACCCACACATGGCCGAATACCCTCTCTCTCTTACCCTATAAATACCTCTCCTTACCACCTTCATTTTCACACAACATACACAATACTACCCCCTTGGCCGAACCTTCTCTTCACCTCCATCTCCTCGATTTCTTCTTCTTCTACTCCTTTTCTTTCTTCTTTTGCTCGAGGACGAGCAAATCTTCTAAGTTTGGTGTGGGAAAGGCTTAAGCTTTTTATTTTTTCATAACCACTAATGGCACCTAAGGCCGGAGAAACCTCTAGAAAGAGGAAAGGGAAGGCAATTGCTTCCACCTTTGAGTCATGGGAGATGGAGAGATTCATCTCAAAAGTGCATCAAGACCACTTCTATGAAGTTATGGCCAAGAAAAAGGTGATCCCCGAGGTCCTCTTTAAGCTAAAAAAGAGTGAATACCCAGAGATCCGACATGAAGTTCGAAGAAGAGGTTGGGAAATTCTCACTAACCCCATTCAACAAGTCGGGATCTTGATGGTTCAAGAGTTCTATGCTAATGCATGGATCACTAAGAACCATGACCAAAGTGTGAACCCGAACCCAAAGAATTGGCTAACAATGGTTCGGAGAAAATACTTAGTTTTAGTCCGGAAAATGTGAGGTTGGCATTCAACTTGCCAATGATGCAAGGAGATCCTCACCCTTTCACTAGAAGGGTTAACTTTGACCAAAGGTTGGACCAAGTCCTTAGGGACATTTGTGTGGAAGGCGCCCAATGGAAGAGAGACACAAGAGGCAAGCCGGTTCAACTAAGAAGGCTTGACCTCAAGCCCGTGGCTAGGGGATGGTTGGAGTTCATCCAACACTCAATCATTCCTACTAGCAACCGGTCTGAAGTTACAATAGACCGGGCTATCATGATCCATAGTATCATGAATGGAGAGGAAGTAGAAGTTCATCAGATCATATCCTTGGAACTCTACAAGGTGGCGGACAAGTCTTCCACTTTGGCAAGGTTAGCCTTCCCTCATCTCATTTGTCACCTATGCAATTCAGCCGGAATTGTCATAGAGGAAGATACCCTCATTGAAGAGGACAAGCCCATCACTAAGAAAAGGATGGAGCAAACAAGAGAGCCCACTCATGGAACTCAACAAGAGCATAAGGAAATTCCTCCTCATGAAATTCCTGAGATGCCTCAAGGGATGTATTTTCCTCCATAAAACTATTGGGAGCAAATCAACACCTCCCTAGGAGAATTAAGTTCCAACATGGGACAACTAAAGGTGGAGCACTAAGAGCATTCCATCCTCCTCCATGAAATTAGAGAGGACCAAAGAGCCATAAGTGAGGAGCAACAAAGGCAAGGAAGAGACATAGAAGAGCTAAAGCACTCCATAAGATCTTCAAGAGGAAGAACTAGCCACCATCACTAAGGTGGACCCGTTCTTTAATTTTCTTGTTCTTATTCTTCTATTTTTCGTTTACTATGCTTTATGTTTGTCTATGTTTGTGTCTTTATTACATGATCATTAGTGTCTAGTGTCTATGCCTTAAATCTATGAATGTCCTATGAATCCTTCACCTTTCTTAAATGAAAAATGTTTTAATTACAAAAGAACAAGAAGTACATGGTTTTGAATTCTATCTTGAAATTAGTTTAATTATTTTGATGTGGTGACAATACCTTTTGTTTTCTGAATGAATGCTTGAACAATGCATATTTTTTAATTTATTGGTTATGAATGTTAAAATTGTTGGCTCTTGAAAGAATGATGAAAAAGGAGAAATGTTATTTGATAATCTGAGAAATCATATAATTGATTCTTGAAGCAAGAAAAAGCAGTGAATAGACAAAGCTTGCAGAAAAAAAAGGGTGGCAAAAAAAAGGAGAAAGAAAGAAAAAGAAAAAGCAAGCAAAAAAATCCAATAGCCCTTTAAACCAAAAGGTAAGGGTAAAATAAAAAGGATCCAAGGCTTTGAGCATTAATGGATAGGAGGGCCCAAAGGAATAAAATCCTGGCCTAAGCGGCTAAACCAAGCTGTCCCTAACTATGTGCTTGTGGCGTGAAGGTGTCAAGTGAAAAGCTTGAGACTGAGCAGTTAAAGTCGTGGTCCAAAGCAAAAAGAGTATGCTTAAGAGCTCTGGGCACCTCTAATTGGGGACTCTAGCAAAGCTGAGTCACAATCTGAAAAGGTTCACCCAGTTATGTGTCTGTGGCATTTATGTATCCAGTGGTAATACTGGAAAACAAAATGCTTAGGGCCACGGCTAAGACTCATAAAGTAGCTGTGTTCAAGAATCAACATATTGAACTAGGAGAATCAATAACACTATCTAAATTCTGAGTTCCTATGGATGCCAATCATTCTGAACTTCAAAGGATAAAGTGAGATGCCAAAACTGTTCAGAAGCAAAAAGGCTACAAGTCCCGCTCATCTAATTGGAACTAAGTTCTTTGATAAGTTTGGAATTCATTGTATATTCTCTTCTTTTTATCCTAATTTTTTTTCAGTTGCTTGGGGACAAGCAACAATTTAAGTTTGGTGTTGTGATGAGCGGATAATTTATACCCTTTTTGGCATTGTTTTTACATAGTTTTTACTATGTTTTTGTTACTTTTTATTATATTTTTATTAGTTTTTATTCAAAAATCACATTTCTAGACTTTACTATGAGTTTGTGTGTTTTTCTGTGATTTCAGGTATTTTCTGGCTGAAATTGAGGGACCTGAGCAAAAATCTTATTCAGAGGCTAAAAAAGGACTATAAATGCTGTTGGATTCTGACCTCCCTGCACTTGAAGTGGATTTTCTGGAGATACAGAAGCCCAATTGGCGCGCTCTCAATTGCATTGGAAAGTAAACATCCTGGGCTTTCCAGAACTATATAATAGTTCATACTTTGTCTGAGATTTGATGGCCCAAACCGACGTTCAAAGTTAGCCTAAAACATCTTGGCGTAAAACGCCCAAACTGGCACTAGAATTAGAGTTAAACGCCCAAACTGGCACCAAAGCTGGCGTTTAACTCCAGGAACAGCCGAAGCACGAAAAAGCTTCAATGCTCAGCCCAAGCACACACCAAGTGGGCCCCAGAAGTGGATTTCTGCACTATCTGCACTTAGTTACTCATTTTTTGTAAACCTAGGTTACTAGTTTAGTATAAAAACTACTTTTAGACATCTCTGGACGGGGAGTCCTTGGCTTATGCCATTTTGTACACATTGGGAGGCTGGCCTCACGGCCATGCCTAGACCTTTCACTTATGTATTTTCTATGGTGGAGTTTCTACACCCATAGATTAAGGTGTGGAGCTCGGCTGTTCTTCATAAATTAATGCAATTACTACTGTTTTTCTATTCAATTCTTGCCTACTTCTTCTCCAAGATATACTCTCGTACTTAATTCAGTTAAGTCAGAATGAAGAGGTGACCCGTCACAATCACCCAATCTTTGTTACTAGCTTAGCCAAGGTCGCGTGCCTGACAACTACAAAGCGATCTACATGATGTTCAATGTAGTCATTGGACGATAGCTGGAGTATATTCTCTTGGGTTTCTAATCTAAGATTAGAACCTTCGTGGTATAGGCTAGAATAAAGGCAGCATTCTTGGGATTCAGAAAGTCTAAACCTTGTCTGTGGTATTCCGAGTAGGATCCAGGATCCGGAAAGTCTAAACCTTGTCTGTGGTATTCCGAGTAGGATCTGGGAAGGGATGACTGTGACGAACTTCAAACCTGCGAATGTGGGCACAAGTGATAGTGCGTAAAAGGACAATGGTCTTATTCCGATGCTAGCGAGAACCGACAGATGATTAGCCGTGCAGTGACAGCGCATATGGATTTGTTTTCATCCGAGAGGATCATACAGCTTGCCATGGAAGGAGGTAGTGCATGGTTGGAAGAAGGCAATAGGAAAGCAGAGGTTCTAAAGCAACAAAGCATCTCCAGACACTTATCTGAAATTTCTACCAATGAATTACATAAGTATCTCTATCTTATTTTATATTTAATTTATATTTTAATTATCAAAACCTCATAACCATTTGAATCTGCCTGACTGAGATTTACAAGGATGACCATAGCTTGCTTCAAGCCGACAATCTCCGTGGGATCGACCCTTGCTCACGTAAGGTTTATTACTTGGATGACCCAGTGCACTTGCTGGTTAGTTGTACGGAGTTGTAAAAAAGAGTTGAGATTACGATCGTGCGTACTAAGTTGTTGGCGCAGTTGAGATCACAATTTCATGCACCAATCGCCTTCATTCCATCAGGGTGACAAGAAAGCAGAATTCTCATGAAAGCACCAAAGTACCCTCCTAGACCCATTTAATTGATCATTACACTAATCCATACTCTTCAATTTTGAGTTTCCAACCATAATGAGCCTAGATTTACAACACCAACCACTAAACATCCTCTTCTTTCGCTTAATTCCACAAAGCGCCCTAAGTTGGCCATCCGTTTCAAGCAAACCAAATTCAAGTGGAATAATAAAGCTTAGAATTAGAAGTTTTACCCACTCAAACAAAGGATTGGATGACAACCTAGGTGGAAGAGTTCCCAATGATCTTGACAAAGCACACTCCACTCCTGTCCATCCTCTTCTAGAGGCTTCCACCACTTGGCAAGGTTTTTCAAGTTCCTCCTCTTGCCAAGCTTCCTCAAGTTCACACACTTCTTCCTCAATTTCTTCTATCTCTTCCCCATCACTCTCATCATAGATAGGAGGTCTAGTGAAGTCTACCTTATCATCAAGTCTAAGCATATTGGGGAAGGACTTTTCAAACTCGAAAGGGTCATATATTGATGCGGAATCATCGTATATAAGGGAGCTTGTTGCTTGGGACACTTCTTCCAATTCTTCACTCACAATATGCCTTGGAGGTTGCACATCCTCCTCAACATTGCGTTCTAGTCCACTGGGAGAAGGCTCAACAAGATCATCAAGGGGATTGATCAATGTGGGCAAAAAATCACTAATGATGGAATCCACTTCTTGATCAATTTCCATCAACTCTCTGTCTACTTTTACAACATTACTCTCTGATAAACCACTATTTTATGGTTTATATTGTCTTTAATTGTGTGGTTTTATCATGATCTTTGCCCACTTATTCATTAAATAAGCATGCATTTATATTTCCTTCCTAAAGTTATTGCATGATTGAAAACTTGCTTCCTGGAGACTTTTAATTATGTATTTTATTTCCCCTTTATTCCATTCGATGCCGTGATCTGTGTGTTAAGTGTTTTAGGATTTATAGGGCATGAATGAGTTGGAGATTGGGAAGGAAGCTTGTAAAAATGGAAGGAACACAAGAAATTGAGGAGATGACCAGCGAGAAGCGACGCGGCCGCATGGACGACGCGACCGCACGGAGAAGAGCAAATCACAGTGACGCGGCCGCATGGATGACGCGACCGCGCGGCATCGAATAGTACGAGTGACACGGCCGCATGGATGACGCGACCGCGTGGCAAAGCAGAACGCCGAATGACGCGTCCGCATGAGTGACGCGATCGCGTGACATGCGCGATCTGCAGAAACGCTGGGGGCGATTTCGGGCCCCATTTTGACCCAGTTTTCGGCCTAGAAAAGCATACTAGAGCCAGAGAACATGCAGAAACCAGAGAGAACATTCATTCCGCATAGTTTTAGTTTTTAGATCTAGTTCTACTCCTCCTCTAGGTTTTCTCTCTACACATTCATAGTTTTTAGGATTAGTTATTTTTCGTTATCTTTGCATTGGGATATTGATAAGAGTTATTGCCTCATCAAGACTTCGACATTCTAGTTCGTTCTCTTCACTTGTCTTTTACTCTTCCGTGTTCCTTAATTTACTTAATTTTACTATTGGATTATTTTAGCATTTATTAATACAAGAATCACTTTTAATTTAAATTAATCTTTTGAGCATTATTTATCATGTCTTTCTTTAATTCCCTTTCTTACGTTATGAATTTTACATTTACAATGAGCGAGTAGTCCCCTAACTTGATGGGGAGTCGATGAAAGGAATCCTTGAGTTGGAATGCTCAAGAGAAAGATTATAATTGGGTTTATTGTTGGATTGCCCTCTAGTCACTAACACCAATCCTCCCAAGAGTGGATTAGAACCTGTGGATAGAACAGCATTCCAACTTGTTTGACTTTTCCTTACTTAGTAAGGGACAACTAAACACAATAAATCTCAATTGTCAATTAAACTTGAGAGTACTGCAACAAGAATAGGGCTTCCATCTAATCAACTCCCAGTCAAGGCTTTCATTTATATTTATATACATTCTCTAATTTAATTTTCTGTCATTCAACTCAAACCTTTTTGAAAACCTTCTGATTAATAAAATAGCACACTTTCCTGCAACTCGTTGGGAGACGACCTGGGATTCATACTCCCAGTATTTTAATTTTAATTTCTGTGACACCCCTTTTTAAATTGATAAGCAGATTTCTGGTTGGTTGAGAACTATACTGGCAACGCATAATTTATAATCATTCTTAACTCGCCAATTTCTGCTCGCACCAATTTTTGGTGCCGTTGCCGGAGAGTTGCAATAGAGTGCTAAAGTTATTAATTGGAATTTATTTATTTGCATTTTATTTTATTTTGTTCTATGAGCTGCTTGTTTCTTTCGTTAGATGACGCGTTCACTTCTTGATCCAAGCTTTCCAGTATTCGATCCTGAGATTGAAAGAACTATTTCACGAATAAGGCAAGCTCGGCGTCAGTTAGCCCTCTCTGAGTGCGGATTTGAAACGCCATTTGAGGAAGAAACCAGCTCCCGTTCTACTGATTCGGTTAATTTACGTACAGGTAACATGGCGGCAGCCAGAAGAGTTACTATCCAGGAGGCTGGAGCCCCCTGATTTTTCAATGCAACCGTTCCAAACGCATCATCCAGCGGTGGCTACAGATTTTGAGATAAAGACCGCACTGCTCAATTTGATGCCCAAGTTTCATGGCTTACCTGCTCAAGAGCCTATCAAGCACCTGAGAGATTTTCAGGCAGCCTGTTCTACTGTCAGGCGTGATGGTGCAGATGAAACTTCAATTTTGTTGAAAGCTTTCCCATTTTCTCTTGAGGGAAAGGCAAGAGAGTGGTACTACACTCAACCAGCAACAACTGTATCCAACTGGGATACACTCAGAAGAGAATTTTTGGAAAAGTTCTTTCTAGCTGAAGTTACTGATAAACTGAGGAAAGATATTTCCATGATTGTTCAGGATGAATCCGAGATGCTTTATGAATACTGGGAGCGCTTCAATAATCTTCTGGTAGCATGCCCCCACCATATGATTGACAAGATAGTGTTACTCGGTTATGTCACACAGGGCATGAAGTCCCAAGATAAGACCACATTGGAAAGTGCTAGCAATGGGTCTATGAAAAAGTACAAGACCACTGATGAGGCATGGCAATTGATTAGTGACTTAGCTGAATCTACCAGGAATCACAGGTAGAAACAAGGCTGTTCAAAAGCCGTTGCAGAAGTATCCTCTAGCAGAGAGACTACTGCTCTAACTCAGAGTATCTGTGAAATGACCAACTTGCTGAAGCAAATGCAATTGAATCAACAACAAGTTCAGCAAGCTCAACCTTCTCCAGCACAACAAAACCAACAGTTAGTCCCACAGAGAGTTTGCAGAATCTGTGCTGATTACAGTCATTATACTGATGAATGTCCGCAGCTCCAGCAGAAAGACAACACCGCGGCAGCCACTCATAACTTCTATGACTGCCCCAACCAAGGGTACAATCAAGGTGGCAATTACAATCATGGATGGCAGGACAATTCTAACTAGAATTGGAGGGACAACAACAACAACAGAGGAGGCAGAGATAATCAGGGATATCAGAGGTGGAATAATAACAATAACAGGCAGCAGAATCAGAATCAGCCTTACAGAGCACCTCACCTGAGGCAATTTCAAGGACCACAGAATACCCAACAGCAGACCTCTCAAATTACCTATCCTTCTTCATCTGCCAATGATGACTTACTACAATCTATTGATCGAAGACAACAGACTATGGAAAATAACATTAATGCCACTCTAAATGGTCTGAACGCTACTTTGCAAGCTCTTGTCTCACAGATTGGATCAATGAACAACTCCAATAACCAACCTTTGAGCTCCAGTGGAATTCCCTCTCAACCATTACCCAATCCCAAGGGTAGTATTAATGCCATCACCCTGAGGTCCAGAACCACACTACAGGAGAGGAATCAGGATGAGCCAAACCCACCAGAGCACGCCTCAGCTGAAGAGGTAGTGGAAATAGAAGATGTTGAAGAAGAAGAGGACATACATGACATAGCTGAAGAAGAAGAAGTGCAACCACAAGAGGAAGCACCAAAAGGCGCAGACACTGCAGAAGATACCACTCCCATTCCATTTCCACAACTTGCAAGGAAGCCCAGGAAGCAGCTGGAACCTGATCCCAAAATGGTAGAGATATTCAAAAAGGTTGAGGTAATTGTTTCCCTTTTTTATGTTATTCAACAGGTACCTAAATATGCAAAGTTTCTAAAAAATTTATGTATACATAAAGACAAAATTAATGAATTAGAAACTATTCCCTTAGGATGTTCCATATCTGCTTTAATGGGAGGTTTACCTGAGAAGTGTAGTGACCCAGGTCCTTGTATGGTTAATTGTACTATAGGTGGTGTAGTATTTTCTGATTGCATGTGTGATTTAGGAGCATGTGTAAGTATAATGTCTTTGTCTATATATGATATTTTGAGGCTCCCTCCCTTAAAAAGGTCGGCAGCTCGTTTTGTGTTAGCAGATAAAAGCATTATCACAGTGGCTGGAGTTGCTGAAGATGTATTAGTGGGCATTAAAGGGCTCACATTTCCCATTGATTTTTATATCCTGGAGATGCCCCAGAATGCCTCAGATAAGCCATCATCAATCCTACTCGGAAGACCATTCCTGAAGACCTCAAAGTTCAAATTAGATGCTTTTTCAGGAATATACTCTTTTGAAATAGATGGCCGAGTAGTGATCTTCAATCTGAATGGAGTTATGAAGCATCCTCCGGAGGATCATTCCATCCTCCAGTGTGACATTATAGATGAAACCGTAGCTGAAGTTTACCAGGAGGAATTTGAAGAGA
Source organism: Arachis hypogaea (assembly GCF_003086295.3). NCBI lineage: Eukaryota > Viridiplantae > Streptophyta > Magnoliopsida > Fabales > Fabaceae > Arachis > Arachis hypogaea. The sequence continues at coordinate 109,166,037 of NC_092051.1, read as the reverse complement.
AGCACACAGGACAAGGTCCAAGTGTGGGGACATTCTCAGAGGACAATGACAATGCTTTGCCTTTGTTACCATCTCCAGACAATCCAGAGCCAGAACATGATCAGAAGTTAGAATTAAAACCCCTTCCTCCACACCTCAAATATGCTTACCTTGAAGACGGGCAGAAGTTTCCGGTTATCATTGCAAGGGAACTCACTTCTCAACAGGAAGAGCAGCTACTTGGTATGCTGAGGAGGCACAAGAAGGCAATTGGGTGGAGTTTGGCAGACATAGTAGGCATCAACCCTCAAGTATGTGAGCATAGAATATTTTTAGAAGAGGGAACAAGACCTGTCCGTCAACCCCAGAGAAGACTGAACCCCACTATCCTAGAGGTTGTCAAAAAGGAAGTGACCAGACTACTAGAGGCAGATATCATCTATCCCATCTCAGACAGTGAATGGGTAAGTCCAGTACAAGTGGTGCCAAAGAAGTCTGGAGTCACTGCAGTGAAGAATTAGCATGGAGAGCTCCTGACAACCAGAGTTCAGAACGCCTGGAGGGTCTGCATTGACTACAGGCGCCTCAACCAAGCAACCTGTAAGGATCACTATCCTCTTCCATTCATTGATCAAATACTAGATCGCCTGTAAGATAAATCGCATTAATGTTTTTTAGATGGTTACACAGGTTATTTCTAGATTCATATAGCCCCTGAGGATCAAGAAAAGACCACTTTTGCATGTCCTTTTGGGACTTATGCTTACAAGAGAATGCCCTTTGGCTTGTGCAATGCACCAGCTACTTTCCAAAGGTGCATGATGAGTCTTTTCTCTTATCATATTGAGGATTGTATGGAGGTTTTTATGGATGATTTTAGTGTATACGGAGATTCCTTTAGCCTTTACTTAGATAGATTATCTAGAGTATTAGATAGATGTGTCAGTACAAACTTTGTATTAAATTTTGAAAAATGTCACTTTATGGTTAAACAAGGGATTGTACTAGGACATATTGTGTCTAATACTGGCATTTCTGTAGATCCAACAAAGGTGGATATTATTTCTACTTTACCTTACCCCTCTTCTGTGAGGGAGGTTCGTTCTTTCCTTGGCCATGCAGGTTTTTACAGGAGATTCATTAAAGACTTCAGTAAGGTAGCACTTTCCTTATCAAGATTACTGCAGAAAGACATTGAGTTCGAGTTCAGTGACAATTGCAAACAAGCGTTTGATAAGCTGAAGACCGCACTGACTCAAGCCCCAATTGTAAGAGGACCAGACTGGAGCCAACCATTTGAAATTATGTGTGATGCTTCCAACCAAGCAGTAGGAGCAGCAGTGGCTCAGCGTGAAGGTAAGGACCCCTTTGTTATTGCTTATGCGTCTAAAACTTTAGATGCCGCTCAGTCTAATTTTACTACTACTGAGAAAGAGCTTCTTGCTATTGTTTTTGCTCTGGATAAATTCCGAGTGTATTTACTTGGTATGAAGGTAGTAGTGTATTCAGACCTCGCAGCTCTAAAGTATCTATTATCTAAAAAGGAGTCCAAACCAAGGCTTATACGTTGGATACTGCTATTACAAGTATTTGATTTAGAAATTAAGGATAGGAGTGGTAACCAAAATTTAGTGGCAGACCACTTGAGTAACCTTGAGCACATTACAGATGACTCCACTCCTATAGCTGATAATTTCCCATTTGATAACCTGCAAGCAGTATCTGAGATAGTCCCTTGGTATGCACCTGTAGCTAATTATGTAGTTAGCCGCACCTTTCCTCCATACTTTTCTAAGCATCAAAGAGACAAGCTGAAAAGCGAGTCTAAATATTATATATGGGATGACCCATATTTATGGAGATGTGGCGCTGACCAGGTAATTAGACGGTGTGTGCCTCAATCAGAATTCCAGTCCATCTTAGAGGCCTGTCACTCATCTGAGAGTGGAGGACATTTTGGCCCTCAAAGAACTGCTAGAAAAATCTTAGACTGTGGATTCTGGTGGCCTACTCTTTTTAGGGACACTGCTAAATTTTGTAAATCCTGTTCCCATGCCAGAAATTTGGTAATATATCCAAGAGGGATGAGATGCCTCAACAAATTATGCTTTTCTGTGAAATTTTTTATTTTTGGGGCATTGACTTCATGGGTCCATTTCCAAATTCCAATGGTTATTTTTATATATTGTTAGCTGTGGATTACGTTTCCAAATGGATGGAAGCAATTCCTACCCGCACTGATGATGCTAACACTGTTGTTTCCTTTGTGAGAAACCATATTATTTGTCGCTTTGGATCACCACGAGCAATCGTGAGCGATCAAGGCACCCATTTTTGTAACAAGAGACTAACAGGATTGATGAAGAAACATGGGATAATCCATAAAGTTGCAACAACTTACCATCCTCAGACTAATGGGCAAGCCGAGGTGTCAAATAGAGAGATAAAGCGTATCTTGCAGAAGATAGTCAAACCTCATAGAAGAGACTGGAGCACCAGGCTACAAGATGCACTCTGGGCATACAGAACAGCATACAAAACACCCATTGGGATGAGTCCTTTCCGCTTAGTTTATGGAAAAGCTTGTCATCTCCCTGTTGAAGTAGAGCACAAAGCCTTTTGGGCAGTAAAGGAATGCAACATGGAAATTGGGGGAGCCAGAGCTGAAAGAAAGTTGCAACTGTAAGAACTGGAAAGCCTTCGCCTAGAAGCTTATGAGAACTCAAGACTATACAAGGAGAAGATGAAGGCTGTACATGATCAGCACATCAAGAGGAAAGAGTTCCAACCTGGAGACTTAGTCCTCCTTTACAAGTCTCGATTGAGGCTCATGCCAGGCAAGTTGAGATCTAGATGGAAAGGTCCATACAGAGTAGAGAAGGACGAACCATACGGAGTTTATCACCTTAGCCATCCTTCAAGCTCTGAACTTATCAAAGTTAATAGACATCGTTTAAAGCTATACCATGGCGAGAAGCGGAAGAAAGACAAGGAGCTCGAGATCTTCCGCTTGGAAGATCCCCACATAGCCGAAGACAGAGCTAGTGGAGCGTCCAACTTACGGACGTTAAAGCAAAGTGCTAGGTGGGAGACAACCCACCATGGTATGATCGTTCTTTTCTTTATTTTTTAGTTTTCTCATTCAATAACTTTTCTCTTCATTGGTACATTTCGTGCATCTGCATTTACATACTCTTATTTTTATTTAATAAAAAAATGTTACACGACGCAACCGCATCATTGACGCGTCCGCGTCGCAGGTGTTGGGAGAGACAATTAAAAATGAACAGAGAGTCACGCGAGAGCGTGGCTGGAGGTGTGCCAATGGCACAATTCGGCCCACGCGATCGCGTCGCTGACGCGACTGCGTCATATGGGATCAGTGGCCTCCCACGCGACTGCGTGCCCCACGCGGCCGCGTGACCAAGGATTTCGATGTAATAATGGTGCACAGCTAAAAGTTGTGCTAGAGTGGTGCTGGACTCGCGCTGGACGCGCAGTCCACTCACGCGACCGCGCGCCCCACGCGGCCGCGTCACATCCCAATAATTGCCCACTCACACGATCGCATGCCCCATGCGATCGCGTCACCCAAAATTTGGCATTTAATGGTTTTGAACAGAGAGTTGTGCGAGTGCGAGGCTACCCTCGCGCCAATGGCATAAAACGGGTCACGCGATCGCGTGACCGATGCGACTGCGTCATTCACTTTAAGCGCAAGTCGCGCGACCGCGTGCCCTACGCGATCGCGTCGCACAGCCTCCCTAATTCTGCCAACTATCTTATCTTTTTCTCCCCAAATCCTATTTTCTTTTTTCCTCCTTATTTCTTCTACCTTTCTTCCTCCCTACATTCTTCCTTCTTTCTCACTTTTTACTTTCTCTCACCCCCATTAACAAGGTTTTCTTTTCTTCTTCCCTCCTCACTTTTCTATTATTCTTATTATTTTTATATGTTATCTTCTTTTCTTTTCTTTTTACCTTCATTGTTCTTATTTTCTTTTTCTTTCCTTTTCCTTTTTACTTGGTGTTATAAATTTAATTGAGTCATTATTTATAATTATATGCTTGTGGATTGTTGTAAATTTGTTTGACAATTATATATTACTTTTTAAGGGATTACTTGCATGTTCAAATTATTATTTTCAAGAGCTTCTCCTACATGCATGCTATGTGTTTGTGAAAAAGCCCATATGACATTATGAACTTCTCTACATTTTTCTACTCTAATATTCAATGCTTGCTTTTCACAAAATTCCTTTACTACTTTATTAATTGAATTTAATTGTCAATACAAATGTGATAGTTAGTTACGAGTGATAACATATTTAAATTGGACATTGAATGCTTGATCTACGCTACTCATGTCTTTGCCTGCATGCCAATAAACCCCTTGTATTTACTTGTCCCTATATGCCCTTGCTATGTTTCCATTGATGACTTTTTCCATGTCGTCCGGACCATGTGTTAACGTCATTCTTCTTTATTGTGCATTGCTTATCACTTACACCACCCTCTTCCTTGCTCTATTCCTTTCAATTTATTTTACTTTCTCTTCCCTTTTTCAGGATGGCCACCAAGAAAGGAAAGGAGAAAGCTACTCCCAAACAACCAGCAAGAAGAGGTACAAAAAGAGCATTAGTGGCAGAACCCTCTTCAACTGCAGTAAAGCCCTCAACAAAGAGATTTAAGAGGATTATAAAGGTTGATGAAAAAGAGAAAGCTTTCCCAGCAAAGGACACTGCACGATTTCCCAATCGCTACTGCGAGCAGATGTTCCCCATCCTGGCAGAAAAGAATTACAATAACGAATACCTTCTTCTCCTCCCGCCTAATATTGCTACCTTCGTTGAGCCGCAAATTGCCCGAAGACAATGGGTTTCCTACAGAGACAGCCAAGGCAGGTCAATCTTTCTTGGGTAGTCGAGTTCTACTCTAATTTTCACCTGCCCACTCTGCAGTCTGTCTATGTTCGTCAGAAGCAAGTCCCCATTACAGAAGAATCCATTCAGAAAGCTCTAAGTCTTCCCACTATTCCAGAAGGATTGGACGCCTTTCAAGAAGCCGCACTCAAGCGCCAGATGTACCAATTTGACTGGGACACTGTTCTCAGAGTTATCGCATTACCTGGCAGCAGATGGATCTACGGATACCATCGTACCTGTCCTAAGGGAATATTGGTTTCAGCACTTACCTTGGAGGCTCGTGTATGGGCACAGATCATGTCCCATTACGTCTTCCCGAGCACTCATGAGTCCTCCTTCACTGCGGACATGGCCGTTCTACTATGGTGCATCCTTACAGACCAACCTCTGAATCTACCAAGACATATCCGGAATGCTATGGAACACGTACAAATTACGGGCAACTTACCTTTTCCCGCCCTGGTCTTAGATCTTGTCTCAGCAGCCGGAGTCTCCTACAGAGCCGGAAACACCAAAGCCATGCTTCTACGGGATGATTAGTATGTCCCCAACGGGAAGTACCTTAGACTTCCAGCAGCCACTACCAGCCAGCCTACTGAACTAGTTGAAGATATTCCTTCTTCAACACCACAAGCACCCACAACAGCCCTACTGCTCCAGCAGATATTGAAAAGTTGGATCGGCATGAACAGAAAGCTAAGCTGAGAGAGCGCCGTAACAAGCGCCGATTCACATACCTCAAGGAGCTGATCATGGGAAAATTCAAGGACTCAGACACCCCGGAATCCACTTCTTTTACCAGCACAGGGAGCCATGATGGTCCTGACTGTGGAGATACTGCTACCAGTCCACCTCTGTTCTTGACAGATGGCACCGAGGACGGTGCAAAGCCTTAAGTGTGGGGAGGTCGGTCAGTACCTGACTTTCGGAGGTAATTTCTCTTCTCTATACACCAATAAATTAGGATATTTAGTTAGTTTTTCTTTTGTAGAATAGGATAAATTGCATAGTAATAGATTAGTTGGATGCATGTTCTGCTTGATTGAAAAGACAATAAGTTTCTTCTAAGACTCTATCTTTGGAACAAAATTTCACTAATTTTAATTAAAAATTTTATGTTAAATTTGCTTGAAGTTATATTTGGAACATGATTTTTGAGCTAAAGAACACACAACCTGTGAGATTTGAGCCTTTATGAATGGTTACATTATTTAACCATAATTATTTTATTCTTGTGTGTTTACTTCTCTATGATTGTAATCTATATTTTGTTTCATCTTATATGTCCAATGTTTATTATATTTACATGCTTGCATATGATTGAGGCCATTATTTGTTCAGCTTACTTATCCAAAATAAGCCTACCCTTTCAATTACCTTTGTTAGCCACTTTGAGCCTTTAAATCCCATTTGTTCTATATTTTACCACATTACTAGCCTTAAGCGGAAAAACAATTATACATCCCAAATTGAATCTTTGGTTAGCTTAAAATAGAATCGTGTGTGTTATTTAAGTATGGGAAATTGTGGGAACAAAGGATAAAAAGGAAATGAGGATAATATAATGGAATTTGGATGCCTACTCATGTGAAATTATAAAAATCAAAAATCTATACGCACTGATAAGCTATGTTTATGTTTATGTTATGATAAAAAAAAAAGAGAAAAAATATATATATATATATATTCAATAAATAAATAAGGGGACAAAATTACCCCAATGTTAGATTAAGAATTCAAAAATCAATGCATGTATGATAAATAAAAATAAAAAGTTGAAACATGAGTATGGAATGTAAAAGGGAATTTCTGGGTAGCTAGGTATGAATTTTAGAAGTTATATAGAATATATATAGGTTATGTTAAAGCTTGGGTTAATTAAAGATTCAATTTATAAGCTTACTTAGCCATATATGTATCCTTACCCTTACCTTGGCCCCATTACAACCTTGAAAAGACCTCATGATGTTTGCATTGGTATATTAAATGTTGTTGATTGGTTAGGAAAAGAACAAAAATTAGAGAGCATGATTAGAGAAGGATAGAGTGATTACCCTATATACTAGAGAGACTAGAGTGTACATACTTCATCAGTGAGGGTTCCATGCTTGAATTTCTATGTTCCCTGCTTTCATGAGCTATCTTCTTACACTTTTATCTGTTCTTACTGTATAAGAATTGAGTTAGTGGAATTTGATTTGTAATTGTTTTGAAGAGCTTACTTACTTTTGATCAAGTGGACAAAAATCATACAGCTGCATTCATATATATAGGTTGCATTGCATTGCATAGGTTTTACATGTTTTTACTCATTTATTTTATCTCATTCAACTAAGCATGAGGACATGCTAATGTTTAAGTGTGGGGAGGTTGATAAACCACTATTTTATGGTTTATATTGTGTTTAATTGTGTGGTTTTATCATGATCTTTGCCCACTTATTCATTAAATAAGCATGCGTTTATATTTCCTTCCTAAAGTTATTGCATGATTGAAAACTTGCTTCCTGGAGACTTTTAATTATGTATTTTATTTTTCCTTTATTCCATTCGATGCCGTGATCTGTGTATTAAGTGTTTCATGCTTTATAGGACATGAATGAGTTGGAGATTGGGAAGGAAGCTTGTAAAAATGGAAGGAACACAAGAAATTGAGGAGATGACCAGCGAGAAGCGACGCGGCCGCATGGACGACGCGACCGCGCGGAGAAGAGCAAATCGTAGTGACGTGGCCGCATGAATGACGTGACCGCGTGGCAAAGCAGAACGCTGAATGACGCGTCCGTATGAGCGACGCGATTGCGTGACATGCGCGATCTGCAGAATCGCTGGGGGCGATTTTGGGCCCCATTTTGACCCAGTTTTCGGCCCAAAAAAGCAGACTAGAGCCAGAGAACATGCAGAAACCAGAGAGAACATTCATTCCGCATAGTTTTAGTTTCTAGATCTAGTTTTACTCCTCCTCTAGGTTTTCTCTCTACACATTCATAGTTTTTAGGATTAGTTCTTTTTCGTTATCTTTGCATTGGGATATTGAGAAGAGTTATTGCCTCATCAAGACTTCGACATTCTAGTTCGTTCTCTTCACTTGTCTTTTACTCTTCCATGTTCCTTAATTTACTTAATTTTACTATTGGATTATTTATCATGTCTTTCTTTAATTCCCTTTGTTACGTTATGAATTTTACATTTACAATGAGCGAGTAGTCCCCTAACTTGATGGGGAGTCGATGAAAGGAATCCTTGAGTTGGAATGCTCAAGAGAAAGATTGTAATTGGGTTTATTGTTGGATTTCTCTCTAGTCACTAACACCAATCCTCCCAAGAGTGGATTGGAACCTGTGGATAGAACAGCATTCCAACTTGTTTGACTTTCCCTTACTTAGTAAGGGACAACTAAACACAATAAATCTCAATTGTCAATTAATCTTGAGAGTAATGCAACAAGAATAGGGCTTCCATCTAATCAACTCCCAGTCAAGGCTTTTATTTATATTTATATACATTCTCTAATTTAATTTTCTGTCATTCAACTCAAACCTTTTTGAAAACCTTCTGATTAATAAAATAGCACACTTTCCTGCAACTCGTTGGGAGACAACCTGGGATTCATACTCCCAGTATTTTAATTTTAATTTCTGTGACACCCCTTTTTAAATTGATAAGCAGATTTCTGGTTGGTTGAGAACTATACTGGCAACACATAATTTATAATCATTCTTAACTCGCCAATTTCTGCTCGCATCACTCTGCTCTTTAACATCCCTTCCATCATCCATGGAAGAGGGATCTTCAGCTTGAGATTCCTTTATGTGGTCAATATATCCTAAACATCCACCCACTACTTCCTTTTGTCCACTAATCACTACATTCTCCTCCTGTTGCACTTCTTGCTTTAACTCCTCTTCCTCACCATGGAGCTTCAAGTTCACTCCCTCAATAGGCTCCTTGATTATTTCTTCACATTCAACAACGGGAGTACTTAGGATGCATGAGCTTAGGTGGGATGTTAGGTGACTCACGGCTTCTACCATGCTAGCCATCCTTACTCTTAACTCCTTAAACTTATTTTCATCCTCCTCTTGTTGCCTTAAGATACGAGATTCAAGGTCTCTCAGTTCTAACATGAAGGTTTCATCGGGAGGTAGTGGTGGAAGAGATGGGTCATTATTTGAGGGAAGGTTATTGTAATTGGAAGGTAGTTCATATTGGTGAAATTCTTGAGGTGGTGTATATGGACTTTATGGTTCTTGGGCGTATTAGTGTTGGAATGGTGGTGGCTCTAGATATGGTTCATATGGTGGTTGGTATGATGGGTATGGACTAGGGTCATATGGAGGTGAATGGTGGTATGAGGCTTGTGAGTATGGTGGGGGGTTATGTTGAGGAGGGGGTTCATATGCATGTGGTGGTTGTGGTTGACAGTCATAATAAAGGTCATCACACACATTGGATTGGTATGCATTAAGATTAGGATTATACCCATGAGAGTTCGGAAGAGTTGTTGCCAAGAAGGTTGTCCATAAGCTTGGGGCTCCTCCCATCTTTGATTTCCAAATCCTCGATGCACATCCTCATTGAAGCTTCCATTTCCTACATCATAGTTTGAACCACACTCATAACCAAAAGGATGAGAATTCATAGTGTCAAGAGAAAATAAAAACAAAGACTAATAAGAAACAAAGAGAGCAAAATTCTACACTAGCAAAAACTAACAAACAAACCAAAATTCAAGCTATTCACAATATATACGATAGCCAATAACATAGCACCATTGCTACTCCCCGGCAACGGCGCCATTTTGATGGTAGGAGTTTTGTCGTGTCGGTATAGAATTTCACACAAAATGAATTCTCGTTGCAAGTATAGTTCTATACCAACAAACAATCCTCCTAATCAAAAATTTGGTTTTGTCACAAGTACAAACCCCAATAAGAATTAACCGAAGTATTTAGACTCTGGGTCATCTCACAAGGAATTGCAATGAATTGGTCAATTATTGGCTATGAAGGGGCAAGGGGGTTTTGGTTTATAAGAGGAACAAGAAAAGGTAAATCAAGCAAGTGATTAGAGAAAGCAAGATAAAGAACTCTTGGCTAAGACTTAGGTAAATGAGATCACCATCCTTGTCAACAAATCAAATATTGATAATTATAAGGAACCAAGCTCATTAAGTCTACTCACTAAAGCCTTAAGTACGCAATGTCTACTCCTAGGCTTGGAGTATATCAAATGGCTTGATGAACATCTATCCATAAGTCCCAACCTAGCTACTAATTAACTTAGTAGTAGGCTAGAGTCAATGATTATCAAATTGATCTCTAAGGGTTCTAGAATTACCAATTCAATGAAGCCCATGGACTCAAGATCACTCAATCCCTTTAGCCTAGGCCAAGGGTCAAGAGAACTACTCAAAAACTAGTGAAAGCATTCTATCAAACACCTAATATGCAATAAAAGTAAACATCACAAAATGCTAAAATTAAGAAAACCCATAACTAACATAAGTAAGAACTCAACAATATCAATGAAGATAAACATAAAAGAGACATGGAAACATAAATTTGCAATAAAAGGAAATTAGATCCACAATGTTCATCAACATAAAAGATAGCAAAATGAGAATTTAACATTACAACTAAGAAAGACAAGATGTAGAAATGAGAAATTATAAAAGAAACAAGATGAAATCAAGAAATTAATTCAAGATCCAAGACAATTTAACCTAATCCTAACCTAATTCTAGAGAGAAGAGGGAGCTTCTCTCTCTAGAAAACTAACTAAAGGCTCATGTTGACTAACTAATTGCTCCCCCTTTGCTTGGACTTCAATTTTGCATGAAATACACTCAGAAACAAGTTGGATTTGGGCCTGGGCAGCTCAGAAATCGCCCCCAACATTTTGCCTTTAAGTGGGTCATGTGTAAGTATCGACGCGTGATACGCACGGAAACTTGTCTCTCAACAATTTTCCTTCGGCAAGTGTACCGAATTTGTCATCAAGTAAAAACTCACAATAGAGTGAGGTCGAAGCCCACAGAGATTGAATGATCAAGCAACTTTAATTAGAGGAATGTTCTAGTTGAGCGAACCAGTAATTGATTTGAGATTTGCAGAAAATTAAATGGCGGGAAAGTAAATAGCAGAAAAAGTAAATGCTAGAAATAAAGAGATGAATGTAAATGGCGGAAAGTAAATTACAGAATCTTAAATGGGAATGGGGTAATTGCTCATAAAAGTAAATGGCAGAAATTAAAGAGAATGGGTAAGATCGAAAATGGGAGTTCATTGGGCTCAAGAGATGTTGCATTCTCCGGATCAAGTTCATTTTCATCTCTTCCTCAATCAATGGATTCATTGATATCCTTGGCAATCTTAAGTGATCGAATTCCAATTTCTTGGTAATTCAATCTCTCAAATCTTGATCAATAGTCAATTCCTTGGTCAATTGCTCATGAGAAGAGATGAAGTATGGTCACTGATTATACCACATGCATTTCCCAAATCAGGTGTTAGTGGGATTATAGTCACATATCCATCCAAATCCAATTTGGTCTAGCATGAGAAAGCATTTCTAGCATGATCTCTTCATTCCTCTTTCAAGGTTCAGAAGAGATCTAAGTATGAATAGCTTCTTTTCCAAGATAACTACCCAATTAGATGAAGATCGAAAGCTTTCAAGTAAAATCAAGAGAAAAGATAGAAGAAGGAGAATGAAAACTAATATTGATCCATCAAATTACAACAGAGCTCCCTAACCCAATGAAAGGGGTTTAGTTGTTCATAGCTCTGGAAGATGAAAACAAAGATGGAGAATACATCATGAAAGTAAAACTAGAAGTGCAGAGAAAGTAAAATACAGAGAGTAGTTCTATGCCAAAGGCTCCCTAAAGTTTCCAACTCTCAAACTAATTCAAAGCTACTCCTATATATACTACTCTTCCGATCTTCTAGTTGGCTCTTCAAGTCTTGGGTATGGGCCTCTGAATCTTGAGTTTGAAGCAGTTATCCTTTTCATTGGGCTTAGCTTTGCTTGCAGAGAGAAAAGGTGAAGTAGGCAGGGACTTTGACTCAGGACGTTAGTGGTGTCAACGTTAAGTGAAAGTGTGGGTTCGAGAACGTTAGTGACAATCACCTTTTTCACTAACGTTCCTAACCCAAATATGATCACATTGACTTCAACGTTAGTGGCACTAACGTGACCACTAACTTTGCCTCTTGGTCCTTTGCACACGTTATTGGGACTTACCTTTCCCAATAACGTGGAGAGTCCTCCCTTGTCCCTACGTTAGCGTCCACGTTAACTAGGTTAACGTGGCTTCTAACGTAGTAATGCCAATCCTTCGAGAACGTTAGTGACACTTACCTTTGTCACTAACGTTCCAATGTGCCCCTATTTTCCACGTTAGAGTCCATGTTAACTAAGTTAACGTGGCTTCTAACGTAGTCATGCTAGCCATCTTCAACGTTAGTGACAAAGGTGAGTGTCACTAACGTTGGCTCATCATCTCTTTATCCATGTTAGCTTCCATGTTAACTAAGTTAATGTGGGAGTTAACGTTGCTCATGGTGGCTCTTGGTGGTTCACCCCAACATTAGTGACAAAGGTAAGTGTCACTAACGTTGGCTTCCACGTTAACTAAGTTAACGTGGGAGTTAACGTGGCTTATGGAGGCTTGGCCAACGTTAGTGACAAAGGTGAATGTCACTAACGTTGGCTTCTCTTTTGCTTCTTAACGTTAGAGTCCACGTTAACTAAGTTAACATGGCCACTTATGAGCTTGGTCCAACGTTAGTGACAAAGGTAAGTGTCACTAACGTTGGCTCTATTTTCTTTCTTCCACGTTTGAGTTCACGTTAACTTAGTTAACGTGACTCTTAACGTGGGTTATGATGGCTTCGAGGGCATTATTGGCGATTACTTTTCTCATTAACGTTGCAAGCTAGCTCTCATTCCACGTTAGTGGTCACGTTAGTTAGACTAACGTGGCTACTAACGTGGTTCTTCCTTGCTTCCTTTGTCCTGAAATCAAGCAATAAAGTGCATCAAAGTTCTAATCCAAATCATGAGACATGCATCCTCTAATTTGTCATATAATTCATGCAAAATTCTCATGAAATCATGTAAAGTGCACAATGTATGCTTGAATCAAGATGTAAGTGAATATCTACCCAAAACTAGCTTATTTTCTAAGAAAATGCATGAAATTACCTTAAAAACAGTAAAGAAAAGGTCAGTGAAACTGGCCAAAATGCCCTGGCATCAACGCGTATGCGCCATGTGCGCGTGCGCGTCGATTAGCTGCTTCTTCATCCACGTGTACGCGGCATGTACATGTGCGCGTCTCTATGCAAAATCACTTCTGCGCGTGCGCGCCTTGTACGCGTTTGCGTCCATCGATGCATTCCCAATCTTTGTTTCTTCATGCATTCTCCACTTTGTATGCTTTTCTCCTCATTTATTCCATCCAATACTTGCCTTATGAACCTGAAATCACTAAACAAACACATCAAGGCATTGAATGGAATTAAAGTGAGTTAAAATCACCAATTTAAGGGCCTAAAAAGTATGTTTTTACACTTGAGTACAATTCAAGGCAGAATTACAAAACCATGATATTTCATTGAATAGATGTGGGAAAAGGTGATAAAATCCCCTAAAATAAGCACAAGATAAACCACGAAATCAGGGTTTATCACTTACCAGAGAAACTTAAGGATCTTGGAAGCTTTATGATACCATGCACTCTAGGTGATGCTTGTACAAGGACAGCTCTATGTGACCTTGGAGTAAGCATGAACCTAATACCTGCTTCATTAATAAAGAAGCTTTGTTTGACTGATGAAGTCAAACCAACCTGCATATGCCTTCAACTGGCTAATGGTTCTATTACGATACCATTAGGAGTAATAGAAGACATGATTGTCAAGGTTGGACCCTTTGCTTTTCCCACTGAATTTGTGGTGTTGGACATGGAAGGGCACAAGAGTGCATCCCTTATCCTAGGGAGACCCTTCCTAGTTACAGGACGGACCGTTATTGATGTAAAAAATGGGGAAGTAACCCTGAGAGTCAATGAGAAAAATTTCCTACTGAATGCTGTCAAAGCTATGCAGCATCCAGACATTCCTAAGGAATGCATGAGCATTGACCTCATTGATTCCCTGGTAGAAGAGGTCAACATGGCCGAAAGCCTCAAGGAAGGGCTAAATGATATCCTTGATGATACTCAGCCTGATTCAGAGGAACCTCTGGAAACCTCTGAGGAAAAGGAGAAGCCTCCAAAGCTTGAGCTTAAGCACCTACCATCCTCCCTGAAATATGCATTTTTGGGAGATGGAGATACTTATCCTGTGATTATAAGCTCTACCTTAGAGCCACAGGAAGAAGAAGCACTAGTTCAAGTGCTCAAAACACATGGGACCGCCCTTGGGTGGACTATAAGTGACCTTAAGGGCATTAGCCCAGCCCGATGCATGCACAAAATCCTGCTAGAGGATAATGCCAAACCAGTGGTGCAACCACAAAGGCGATTGAATCCAGCTATGAAGGAAGTTGTGCAGAAGGAAGTCACTAAACTCTATGAGACTGGGATCATTTATCCCATTTCTAATATCCCCTGGGTAAGCCCTGTCCAAGTTATTTCCAAGAAGAGAGGCATGACAGTGGTTTATAATGAAAAGAATGAACTGATCCCTAAAAGGACAGTTGCAGGGTGGCGTATGTGCATTGACTATAGAAGACTCAATGACGCCACTGGGAAAGATCACTTTTCTTTACCCTTCATTGACCAAAGGCTAGAAAGACTAGCAGGTCATGCTTTTTACTGCTTCCTAGATGGATATTCCGGGTACAATCAAATAGCAGTGGATCCACAGGATCAAGAGAAGACAACATTCACATGTTCATCTGGCGTGTTCGCCTATCGACGAATTCCATTTGACTTGTGCAATGTGCCTGCCACCTTTCAGAGATGTATGTTATCCATCTTCTCTGATATGGTAGAGAAGTTCCTTGAAGTATTCATGGATGACTTCTCTGTTTTCGGAGACTCATTTGACTCCTCTCTTGATCATCTGACCTGAGTTCTGAAAAGATGCCAAGAAACAAACATAGTTCCAAACTGGGAAAAATACCACTTCATGGTAACTGAAGGCATTGTTCTTGGGCATCGAATCTCAAATAAGGGGATAGAGGTGGATCAAGCTAAGGTGGAAGTGATAGAATGCTTGCCTCCACCTACTAATGGCAAAGCAATCAGAAGTTTCCTAGGACATGCAGGATTTTACAGGCGGTTCATAAAAGATTTCTCTAAAATTGCCAAACCCCTATGTAATCTCTTGGCCACTGATATTCCATTCGTCTTTGACCAATAATGCCTGCATGCCTTTGAAACTCTAAAGGCCAAGCTTGTCACTGCTCCTATCATCTCTGCACCCAACTGGGATTTGCCATATGAGCTAATGTGTGATGCCAGTGATCATGCAATTGGCACAGTCCTAAGACGGAGACATGACAAGCTTCTGCATATCATTTATTATGCTAGTCGCGTATTAAATGATGCGTAGAAAAATTACACTACTATAGATAAGGAGCTACTTGCAGTGGTCTATGCCATTGACAAGTTCAGATCCTACCTAGTAGGATCTAAGGTCATTATTTATACTGACCATGCTACTCTAAAGTAGCTACTCACTAAGTAAGATTCTAAACACAGACTTATAAGATGGGTATTACTCCTGTAAGAGTTTGATATAGAATTACAGACAGAAAAGGCATAGAAAATCAAGTGGCTGACCACTTGTCTAGGATTGAACTAGTAGCAGGGGCTTCTTCTCCCTCTACTGACATATCCGAATGCTTTCTAGATGAGAAACTCTATGCCATTCGGACAATACCTTGGTTTGCAGACATTGCAAACTACAAAGCTATCAGGTTCATTCCTAAAGAGTTTACCAGAAAGCAAGCTCGGAGACTTATGCATGATGTAAAGTATTACCTATAGGATGAACCATATCTATTCAAGAGATGCTCGGATGGAATAATCTGATGTTGTGTGTCTGAAGAAGAGGCACAAAGAATTCTATGGCATTGTCATGGCTCAGACTATGGAGGACACTTTGGAGGTGAGCGAACAGCCACCAAGGTTCTCCAAAGTGGCTTCTACTGGCCCACTCTGTACAAGGACTCTAGAGAGTTCGTCCGTAACTGTGATAGTTGCGAAAGAGCTGGCAATCTTCCTCATGGTCACAGCATGCCTCAGCAAGGAATCCTAGAGATTGAGCTGTTTGATGTTTGGGGCATAGATTTCATGGGACCCTTCCCACCTTCATACTCAAACATCTACATCCTTGTGGCAGTAGATTATGTGTCTAAATGGGTTGAAGCAATAGCAACACCCACTAATGACACTAGAGTAGTAATGAAGTTCCTCCAAAAGAACATCTTCAGTAGATTTGGTGTCCCTAGGACACTAATTATTGATGGAGGTACTCATTTCTGCAACAGACAGTTGGATTCTGTCTTAAGTCGTTACAGAGTTCACCATAAAGTAGAAACACCGTACCATCCCCAAATAAATGGGCAAGCTGAAGTCTCAAATAGAGAACTAAAGCGGATCCTAGAGAGGACAGTAAGTGTCTCTAGAAAGGATTGGGATAGAAAGCTTGATGATGCTTTGTAGGCATACAGAACTGCTTTTAAAATCCCTATTGGAACATCACCATACCAGCTAGTGTATGGGAAGTCCTGTCATTTGCTAGTGGAACTAGAACACAAAGTTTATTGGGCTACTAGATTCCTCAACCTTGATGCTAAAGCAGCAGGGGAGAAATAACTGCTCCAACTAAATGAGTTGGATGAATTCCGCTTAGATGCATTTGAAAATGCAAAAATTTATAAGGAAAAGGCAAAGAGGTGGCATGACAGGAAGTTAGCTTCTAGAGTCTTTGAGTCATGACAGAAATTCCTGCTCTTCAACTCAAGACTCAAACTGTTTCCTAGAAACTCAAATCCCATTGGACAGGACCGTTTGTGATTACTGGTATATCACCTTACGGACATATAAAACCTCAAGGTAAAGAAAAAAAGGTTCACTGTCAATGCACAGAGGGTCAAACATTACCTTGAAGGTTAAATAGGGCCAGGAGGCTCAGCATTGCTACTAAGTTAAGTACAGTGAAGTCCAGCTAAAGCATTAAAGAAGCGCTTGTTGGGAGGCAATCCAATGATTCTTTATATGTTATTAATTCTCTAATTACTTCTAGTTTAATGGGTTTTCTTTTCAATTAGTTTTTGATTAATTTTTAAGTTAATTTTATTGTTAATGATCATGAACAGTGCTTAAACAGAGACAGAATGGTGCAGAACAGCAAATAGAATACCCTAGAGTAAGGATCTCTCTGGCCTTAAACACCAAAAAGGGTATGCAAATGGGCGTTCAAACGCACATGGAGGCAGTAATCTGGGCGTTAAACGCCAGCCAGAGAGCACTGGCTAGGCGTTTAACGCCCAATTGGGAGCACTAGCCGGCGTTAAATGCCAGCCAGGGAGCCCTGACTGGGCGTTTAACGCCCAAGTGGGAGGATCACTCTGGCATTAAACGCCAGAATGCTAGAATTATGGGCATTTAAACACCAGAATGCTGGCATTCTGGGCGTTTAAACGCCAGCAAAGCAGCATGAAGGTAACTTCAAAACTCTCATCTTCTCTTGATTCAAATCATCTTTTTCCAATTCAATTTTAAATATTCTTTGAATTTTAAATCAAATCTTGTTCAAAAACCTCAATTCCAATTTAATGTCAAAATTAAAACATTATTTTTAAAACCATTCAAATCATTTTCAAAATTTCATATCTTTTCCAACTTGTTTTCAAGTTTTTTCACAATCTTTTCTTATCTTGTTCATATCTTTTATTAAACTTTCAAATCTTTTTCATACTTTTTATCTTATCTTGAAAATCTTTTATATCTTGTTCAAATCTTTTCTTATCTTTCAAGTGTTAACAACTTACCTTTTTCTATCTTTTTCAAAAATCCTTATCTTTCTTTAATGCTTATTTTCAAAAATTCCTCCCCCCTCCCTATATATATGTGACCGTGCCTCTCTCCTTCATTCACCACTCCTCATTCAAATTATATTCTCTTTTTCTTCCTCTATTTCACTTCTCTTCTTCTTTCTTTCTTTCCTTTTGCTCGAGGACGAGCAAATCTTCTAAGTTTGGTGTGGAAGGAGCCCTGTTCTCTCATCAAGAATTTAATCATGTGGCTCCAAGAAATGGCAAGACCGCCCCTAAGAACAAGAAAGAAGAAAACTCAATAGTTGTTTTCAAACCTGTTCGATTCCTTACCAAGAAACATGAAGAGCATTATCACAAGATAATGAGTAAAAGGCCAGTAATCTCTGAAGTGGGATTCAACTTAGGAGAAGAAGAATACCCGGAGATGCAAGAGCAAATTCGAAGGAGAGACTAGGAGATTCTAAGTAATCCCGAATTAAATGTTGGATACAACATGATCTATGAATTCTATGCAAATTTGTGGATGACAGATAAGCAAAAGAAAGATGGAACAGCCTTCCATACTTTTCGCACCATGGTCAGGGCAAAGATCATGTATTTTCACCTGGACAGGGTGAGAGAGATCTTCAAATTACCTCTGCAAAATGATGACTTTGAGTTATACAACAGAAGGGTTGTAGCCAACCAAAAGCTAGATCAAGTCCTAGAGGACATATGCTTGCCTGGAACTCAATGGATTGAAAACACAAAAGGCCAGCCATGCCAGCTAAAGAGTGTGAACCTCAAGCCAGTTCCTAGAGGCTGGCTAGAATATATTGGGCGTTCTATACTCCCCACAAGTAACCGCTCTGAAGTCAATATTCCAAGAACTATGATGATTCACTGTATCATGATGGGGAATGAGGTGGAAGTCCACCAAATAATTCTCCGTGAGATTTACAAGCTGGCAAACAAGGTGTCTACTAACGCCATGCTGGCTTATCCAAATCTCATATTTTGCCTATGCCAAGAGGCCAAGGTTCTGATCTAAGTGGACAACTTTATTCCAGTGGAAAGCCCAATCACCAAGCGGGTGATGGAGAATTCCAAGATAGAAGAATACCACCCTAAAAGAAAGACACCTGAGCCTCCCCAAGAGATCCCTCCAATTGAGTATTGGGACCAGCTGAAGACATCCGTAATACACTTGCAGAGCACTTTAGATCAGCTCAGAGAGGAGCAGAAAGATCAGACTAGCATGATTTGCAAACTGATCAAGGAGCAGGAGAAGCAAGGGCGTGAGCTGGAGGAGCTGAAGTGCCAGAAGCTCTCCCCTGAAGAGCCCAGTGCCCCTCAAGTTGAAGAGCCATGCATCCCTCAACCTGAAGAGCCCAGAGTCCCTCAAGCTGAAGGTTGTTTAGTTTCAACCCTGTGACTATTCCTATTCCTGTTCACGTATTTCCATCCTAATTTAGAGTTGCATGATCACTAGTAGTATTTAAGTCTTTATTTTTATTTTTACTTCATGTCTTTTAATTTTTAGAATTACATAAGCATTAGTAGTAATTAATTAAATTTTATTTTTCCAATTAGCTATAAATTATTCCTCTTATCATCATTAAACATAAATAAAATAGTAGATTTTTTTTTAGAAGAATTAAAGATGCATAAATTTTCGAGTTTTCCAATAAAGAATAGTTAATTATTTTGATGTGGTGTCATTGCTTTAGTTTTCTGAATGAAAGAATAAACAGTGCATATTTGAAGTTGGAATTTAAGGATGCTGGCTCTTAAAAGAATGAAGAAAAAGGAAAAATATTATTGATAATCTGAAAAATCTAATTTGATTCTTGAAGCAAGAAGAAGCAGCAAAAAAAATGGCGAAAAAGAAAAAGAAATTAGAAAAAGAAAGAAAAAGCCATTAGCTCTTTAAACCAAAAGACAAGAGCAAAAAATCTACAACTCTTCAATTCAAAAGGCAAGAGTAAAAGGATCCAAGGCTTTGAGCATCAGTGGTTAGGAGGGCCTAAACGAAACAAAATCCTGGCCTAAGCGGCTCAAATAAGCTATCCCTAACCATGTGCTTGTGGCGTGAAGGTGTCAAGTAAAAGCTTGAGACTGAGTGGTTAAAGTCGTGATCCAAAGTAAAAAGAGTGTGCTTAAGAACTTTGTACACCTCTATCTGGGGATTCTAGCAAAGCTGAATCACAATCCGGAAGGGTTCACCCAGGTAAAGTGTCTGTGACATCTAGGTATCCGGTGGTAATATTAGAAAACAAACTGCTTAGGGCCACATCCAAGACTCTAAAAAGCTGTGTTCAAGAATCAAAAAGAGCTGAACTAGGAGAGTCAATAATATCATCTGGACTCTGAGTTCCTAAAGATGTCAGCCATTCTGATTTTCAATGGATAGTAAGATGCCCAGACTGTTCAGAAGTAGAAAGCTACTAAATCCCGCTCATCTAATTGAAACTGAGCTTCATTGGAAACTCTGAGATTTATTGCATCCTATTCTTCTTTCTATCCTATTTTATTTTTAGTTGCTTGAGGACAAGCAACAGTTTAAGTTTGGTGTTGTGATGAGCGGATATTTTATACGCTTTTTGGCATAGTTTTCACATAATTTTTAGTATGTTTTGTTTAGTCTTTATTAAGTTTTTACAAGTTTTAGTGTTAAATTCATAGTTTTGGATTCTACTTCAAGTTTGTGTATTTTTTTACCATTTCAGGTATTTTCTGGCTGAATTTGAGGAGCTGGAGTAGAAGTCTAATTCAGAGACAGAGAAAGCATTACAGATGCTGTCCGGATCTGACCTCCTTGCACTCGTAAGAGCTTTTCTGGACCTACAGAAGTTCAAATGTAGCATTCTCAACGGCTATAGAAAGCTGACTTCTAGAGCTTTCCAACCATGTTTAATAGTAGATACTTTGCTTCGGATTAGAAGGCCCAAAACTGGCGTCCAACGCCAACCTCTTGCCCCCTTCCTGGCATCCAGCGCCCAAGGTGTAGAACCCAGCGTCCAAACACCCAGAGAGGACCCCCTAGCCAGTGTTTCACGCCCTAGAGATCTCATAGCACGTGGATCTCATTAAAGCTCAGCCCAAACAGTCACCAAGTGGGTTCCAAGAGTGGATTTTAGCACTAAAAAGACTGTTTTACCCTTACTAGTCATTAGTTTAGTATTTAAGAGTTATTTTACATAATCATTCGGACTTTTACAAACCATATTCAAATTCACCATTGTATTTTCCTTTCAGTATGAATTTCTAAACCTCCTAGGTTGAGGGGAGGAGCCCTGCTGAGTCCTCTGAATTAATAAAAGTATTACTATTTCTTCTTCGATCGGTGTTTGATTTATTTTTAAGATGTATATTCGCTCTTCAACATGGTGAATAGGATGATCAGTGACAATCAGCTCTGTTCATCATACTAAGACAAACATGCCTGACAAACACCAGCGTCTACTTAGGTTCGTGTGAATACATGACTGGAAAGCACGAACTGCCAACTATGTTTATACATCTCACAGACGGCTAATCCACAACTTCATTGGGGACTTCTTGAGACACCAATTCAACTAATTTCCGGGGAGATTAGGGTCTCCGTGGTATAGGCTAGAATCCAAAGAAGTAGCATTCTCTGATCTGGAAGATTCGAGCTTGTCTGTGGCATTTTGTGTAGGATCGCCAAGAGAATAAACTGCTAGAGATTCACCCTCCGTCAGATTAGATGACCATGGCCAATGGTGTTTGATTTGAAAGCAGAGGAGATTGATGACCACGGCCCATGGCGTCAATCACATTGATGCTTGAGCATCTTTCCTATCTTTTCCTAGTAAATTTGCATTCAAATTGTTGAGTTCAATCAAGAATTAATTATCTTTTAGCCACTATGGATGCTACTTTGAGTCATGTGCAACTCTGTTTATTTCAGGTAGTATTCGGATGGATTTAATGGAATTTCTGTAGCAAAAGATAAGGAATCAAATGATGCTGTCAACCCTAACCTCTCTGCACTCAAACCTAAATAACTCGAGCTATAGAGATCCAATTGATGTGATTCTAGTGGCGTTGGAAAGCTAATTTTTAGAGCTTTCCAATGATGTATAATAGTCTATAATTCTTCTCCATCAACTCTGCAAGGGTGGCGCCTAACTTGAGGTTTCTCAAGTTAGGCGCCAAGATCAACTAACTCCATAATCGAAGGCTGTCAAGATTGCGCCTAACTTGACATTTTTCAAGTTAGGAGCCAGGTTTGAAGACTCAAAGGAAGTTAGGCGCAGGAATGCCAAGTGAGGCGTGGAGATGATTGATGCCTCAGCCAGCCTCAAGTTAGGCGCAACAAAATTGAAGTTAGGCGCTGAATGTGGGTCTTTACTCTTCCGTACGTCTTTTTATGTCCCTCCTTGTTTTCAGTTTTTCTTTGCTTGAGGACAAGCAAACTTTTAAGTTTGCTGTTGTCGCTTCGCTTGTGGTTCTTTTCTGTTTATTTTAGTGGCATCAAAGGGAGGCGAATCATCTTCACGGAGGATCACAGCCGGAGGAGAGAGATCCCCACTATGGAGATTGAGGTGGTTTAGTTCCTTTCACTTCCTATATTATTTTTCCTTTTTTTTTATATTAGGTTCCTGTTTTCTGCTGTCTTGTTTTAGTTTATTTTTTGCTTTTAATTATGAAAAGTGTCTCATGTATTGCTTACCGATCTTGAATCCAAAAGAAAAAGAAGAAAAAGATGTATTGCATGAGAATAGAGTTTATAATAAAGAGCAGTCTTATTTACTTAATTGTGGTGGTATTATTTGTGATTCTGGATGAATGATATGAATAGTACATATCTAAATTTGAATCAAAGGATGTTGATGTATAAGAAATAGGAATTTAGAGAACTATTATGAATTCTCTGAAGTTAGTGAAAGCTTAATCCTTGAAGCAAAAGAAACAGCAAAAGAAAAAAGGAAAGCAAGGTCTAAGGCTCTGAGCATCAATGACTAGGGAGATCAGACATGATTAAAAGCTCAAAGAGTTGTTTTCCTAGTCATATGCTTGTGGTGTAAATAAGTCAAGTAATCCTTGAGACAAAACACTAAAAGTCGAGATCAAATGCAATCAACAGTGTATGCCAAAGGCTTTGAGCACCACTGTCTGGGAGTAACTAAAAGAAAAATCAGAACTTAAAGAGAGTAACCCATTTAAGTGCTTGTGGTGTTTTTGTGTCAAGTGAAGCTTGAGACAAAACATTTAAAGTCACGGCTAGGCTCAAAGAGCAAAGCACCAAAGAAAAGAGAATTAAAGGGAATTTGTTGTGTTCAAGGATTAAACTGAAGTATAAAAGATTAGAGAATTCATAATATTATCCGGATTCTAATTCAAAGAAGAGTGAGATGCCAAAACTATTCAGTATTGCAATAGATAAACCCCACTTCAAGAAGAGACATGAGCTTAATTAAACTCTCACTCTCATACAAATTCACATCCTGAGCCTATGTTAGTTTTGGTTGCTTGAGGACAAGCAACAGTTCAAGTTTGGTGTTGTGATGCATGAGCATCTTTCCTATCTTTTCCTAGTGAATTTGCATTTAAATTGTTGAGTTTAATCAAGAATTAATTATCTTTTAGCCACTATGGATGCTACTTTGAGTCATGTGCAATTTTGTTTATTTCAGGTAGCATTCGAATGGATTTGATGGAGTTTCTGTAGAAAAAGAGAAGAAAGCGAATGATGCTATCAACCCTGACCTCTCTGCACTCTAACCTGAATAACTCGAGCTACAGAGGTTCAATGGATGTGATTTCAGTAGCGTTGGAAAGCTAACGTTTAGAGCTTTCCAACAATGTATAATAGTCCATACTTCTTCTCCATCAACTCTGCTAGGATGGCGCCTAACTTGAGGTTTCTCAAGTTAGGCGCCAAGATCAACTAACTCCATAATCCAAGGTTGTCAAGGTTGCGCCTAACTTGATATTTCTCGAGTTAGGCGCCAGATACAAGGAATGCACATGGATTCACAAATTAGGCACAGCATCAACAAGCACGCACAAAGGGATTAGGCCACATTCCAAGTTAGGCGCCTAAATTGTCAAGTTAGGCGCCAGTTTCACTAACAACACTCCCTGGAGGTGCTGCAAGTGTGGCGCCTAACTTGAAATTTCCAAAGTTAGGCGCCAGTTCAACTTAAATCAAGTGGTCCCACAACCATCAAGGATTGATTCGAAGATGTAATTCAATTCTGATTTAAACTTTAATTCTTTTAAAAATAGGAAAAGATATTATTTAGTTTTAGGAAATATAATTTACATTAATTAGGATTAGATATAAAAGAGAAAAGAATCAGCCCTTTAGGCTCTTCTCTTCTCTTCTCCCTCATTCCGTAATTTACAATTTTCAGAATCCTAATTTTCTCTCTGAACCATGAGCAACTACACCTCCACTGTTAAGGTTAGGAGCTCTGTCTATTGTATAGATTGATACTATTATTTTTCTATTTTAATTTATGTACTGATTTCTATTTCAAGAATTGTTTTGGTTATTTATCTTATGAATTTGGGTGGAACGGAAGTATGACCGTTGTTCTAATTGAGTTCTTGTATAACTTGGAAAAGCTCTTTACTTGAACAACAACTTGAAAATAATTTCTCCTAAATTTCTAATTATCTGGACTTAACAGGATACATGACATATAATCCTCTTATATTTGGGTAATTAGGGTTTTTGTGGTATATAACTAGAATTGAACTTCACTCTCTAATTGGAATTAAGTGACCAAGAAATTGGTGGTTGATGAAGGTTAGAGGAGACTAAAAAGGTCTAAGGAATTAGGGTTTAGTCACATATAGTTTGCCATGAATGGAATCTTGCATAATTAAAATAGTTGGTAAGAAAAGTCAATTCGGAAGATAGATATCTCTGAAGCCTTAACTGTTTCTCCATATATATTTCACAACTTGTTTACTGTTTCCTTTCTGATTCTCTGATTTACTGTTAATGCAATTGAGACCCAAACACTACTTTCTGTTTGTCTGACTAAGCAAATCACTTGACCATTGTTGCTTGATCCATCAATCCTCATGGGATCGACTCTCATTCACCTGAGGTACTACTTGGTACGACTCGGTGCACTTGCCAATTAGTTTCTCGACTATAAATTCCGCACCACACATACAGCCTGCCATAGAAGAAATCACTCACAAGCAAAGAAGACAGTAATACCATAATTAATTCAGAAAGGTAAAGCAACTCCAATCCTTCAACATATCCCTATTACTGATTCCATTTAATTCATAAAGTATTAGCACCCTATTATAATAGACCTTTTTCACTCTACCAATCCAATAACTTCTGATTCATCTGACTAAGACCTCCAAGATAACCATAGCTTGCTTCAAACCATAATCCTCGTGGGATCGACCCTGACTTGCTCAGGTATTACTTAGACGACCCAGTGCACTTGCTGGTACAGCTGTACGAAAGTGTAGGGATTCGTGCACCAGTTCCTATTGTTGGCTATCTAGATAAAAAAAAAGAGAACAACATGGTCTCTTATGGAATAATCTCAAAACTAAAAAAGAGAAGAGAGAAACTAGGGATATTTTTACACTTACCTTGCTGAATTTTTAGAGGAAAGATAAAAAAAGAGTGAAGAAATAGATTAGTGGCTTGATCCTTGAAGAAATGGTGAAGTGCTCTTTGAACTAGTGGTGTAGAATTGTATAAAACAAAGGTAATTTTTTCTCTATTTTCTTTCTTCTCTCACTTGCTAATTTTGTTTACTATGGTGTGAATTAAAAATTATGAGTAGGGGAAAAGGAGTTCATGACTTATGAAAAATAGAGAAAGGATAAGATAAAGTTTAAGAATCTTAGTCATCACCTAGTGGATAATCTTATCTAGTCTTATCCTTAGTAATTCTCTAATTCAAAAACTAATTAATGGGAGTGCTAGAGAGAGAGAGTGTGTGTGCGCGCACACACGTATGGTCATGATTTTAACAGAGATTTAGTTATTAACTTAATATTTTTTTAATATTTAATTTTTAATGGAGGTGCATTATTCCATATCTCTATATCAATTTGCTTAAGTATAATTTTGTTTATATAATTGATTTAGGAAATTAATAAATTAGAGTTTTTTTTTCTCCAATATTAGTAGTAGTAGATTTAGTGAATCTTCTAATTAAAATTTATATATTGTATTCTATGTAGGAAATGGTGGCGTCTTACTGTATAAAAGAAAAGAAAAGAAAAGAAAATTGATATCAAATCAAATTAATTCAAGAAATAATAATATGTGAAGAACGTGGAAAAAAATCATGCCAAATTAGTAATAATAATTCAAAGAATATTTTCTTTAGCTCCCTTATATCTATAAATAGAGAGTTACTTATCCCATTAATACACACAAACAAATAAAAAATATCACTTAAGTTTTAATGTAAGTCTTTTGTATTGTTGTACATCATCACTCTTTTATTATTATTATTATTATTATTATTATTATTATTTGCTAGAATACTTTGACTATGATATCAGTGTTCTTGTTATGATACTTTTTTTTCTCTTCCCACTCTAAGTCTTGCGCATTTGGATTCTGGTTTAGTGTTTTTTTCCTAAAGAAAAGGGTATACAGTATGATTGTATGTTTTACTCTTTAAAATATTTTTAAAAGAATTATAGATTTTCTTAATATTTCAACAATGGTTTGTCATCAACTTAATATTTTCTTAGTTTTTTTTTTTTTTTTGTAGAAATGCATTCGTTGTCAATTTCCTTCATATATTGTTTTCTTAATATATAATTGCTTTAGATATATAGATTGAATACATATACCTATATATAAGGCAAATTATTCAAATTATAATTTTTGCTAAGATTATTGCTGCGATGACTTGATAAATCATATTTCCAATGTGTACATAGATAACGTACTAAAAGATGATAATAGTTGCTAACATCAAAGTTTTTCTTGTAATACTAGAAAAATAAACATTATAATCCTACAATAGCAAAAGGAGTACTACTTCTTTTCTTTGCTTATCTTTCTAGTACTAATGCAAGTAGGTGTAATTTTTTTTTAGTCTTTTTTTTTCTCTAATTTTTTTATTGTTCTTGCATTTTTTAAAAAATTAATAATTCTTAATTGTTATACACATCTCAGTAGTATCTGTACATGGTGCATGTGCAAAATAACTTAATTATATTACACAAATCATTTTGTGTATTTTGGATGTGTTCAGTTTTTTTTCTTTAATTTTTGCTGAAAGAAACGTTGTTGATTATATTTAGATTGTATGAAATCCTTCAATATAATGAATGTTGCTAGGAATATCTTGGTGATGATGTTTGCGTTAACAATACTTACAATTTAGTGTATCAACAACTATGCAAGGGGAGGGCATTACAGAGACTACAATAAATATATTGACGAAGGGAAATTGTCGGTTCAGAATTTTTACAAAATAATTTTGTTGAAGTATAGATCCAAACCAATAGATAACTCTCAATCAAAATTTAATTTGTTTGTCACTTAAGTCAAACCAATAAAAACTGAAAGTATTTAAACCTCAGATCGTCTCTCAAAGAAATTGCAGGAAAGTATGCATGTTATTGGTTATGAGAATTTTGGGGGTTTTTAGTATGATGAACAAGAAAGTAAAGCTACAACTAAGGAACTATAAATGCTAAAAGACACTCATGGTAAGGATTAAGAGTCAAGGTTTCCTATTCTAGATCATTGACCACAACATAGTAATTACAAAGGATTAATTCTACTTAATTATCCTCTAACATCAGAGGGTGAATTCAAGTGAACATAATTAATCCTAAAACCAACTAACAACCCTAAATTACTAATCACACTGGACATCAATGACATCAAGGCACCTAAGTCCTTAATCTCAAGTCAAGAGTGCTAAAATCTACTCTAAAACTGAACCAAGTATTTTATCAAACACTTAGAAGGCATAAAATAAAAGCATGGTAAAATTGCAATAATAATAAAGTCTAAGCTACCAAATGCAAGATAACAATAGAAAAAGCAAAATTAAACCACAAGAAAACATAAAACATTAAATTGTATTAAAGAAAAGAGAATTAACAATATTGTTCATAAAACTAAAATTGACAAAATAAAGAGATTAACAAGTAAAACTAAGAGATTAAGACAATAGAGCAAGGAAATATAAAGAGAGTTGAACTAAAATAAGAATTAAAACTTAGATCTAAGAAAATTTGACCTAAAATATCCTAAATTCTAAATAGAAGTTAAAGCTTCTCTCTCTAGAAATCTACCATAAAGCATGGCTAAAACTAAACTATGACTACTTGGTTCATTCTCTTTTAAATCCCTGGTTCAATAGTATCAGAAATGGGTTGGATTGGGCCCAAACTGCTCCAGAAATCGCTAGTCACGTGTTGCCTTAAGTGAGTCACGTTTGGCTGCATACATGGACGTCTTAACACACGTCCACTATAGACAATTTATATTATTTTGAAGCCCAGATGTTAGTTTTCTAATGCCACTAAAACCGCCTTATTTGGAGCTCTGTAGCTCAAGTTATGATCACTTGAGTACAAAGAGGTTAGGATTGACAGCTTCTACAAATCCTTCACTTCTTCATGAATTCTCAACTTTTGCATACTTTTCCTTCTTCCTTCCAAGACATCCTTGCCTTATAAAACTTTAATCACTTAAACAAACACATCAAGGTATCAAATAGAATAGAAGTAAAATTAAAATTAGCAATTTTATGCATAAAAAGCATGGTTTTCATCACTAAGCACAATTAGGAGAAATTCACAAAATTATGCTATTTCAATGAATAAATGCAAGAGAAGTCAATAAAATCTACCCAATTAAAGCAAATAAATACCATAAAATGTGAATTTATCACATCCCCGCACTTAAATAATAGCATGTCCTCATGCTAGACTCAAAAAGGATAAGACTAAGGGATGCAACACTTATTCAAAATAAACTATCTATATGCATTCTACCTACATGAATGCAACTACTTAGTCAAAATAAATCAACTTCCAAGAATACATATATAAATGTAAGGGCTAAAGCAAGCACGACCAAGTCAAAACCAACAATTAATTAAAGTTATTAAAAAGAATTTACAACTTCCAAGATCAGGAATAATAACCGGTGGAAACATAGGATTAAGCAATCGAACCCCTTACCGGATGTGTATACGCTCTAATTGCTCAAATGTATAGGGTTGATTCACTCAATTCTTTTCCAATCTTGCTTTCTAAGATTTGTCTTTCATCTAACAATCAACAATTATTCAATGCATGCATGTAATTATCATGAGGACTTTTTCAAGGTTGTAATGGGACTAGGGTAAAGGTAAGAATGCATATGGTTGATAAACCACTATTTTATGATTTATCTTGTGCTCAATTGAGTGGTTTTTATCAAGTCTTTGCTCACTTATTCATATGATTTGCATGGTTTTACAATTCCTTCCTTATTCTGTGATATATGTGAAAACATGTTTCCTATGCCTTAAAACTATTAATTTTAATCACCCTTTATTACCATTCGATGCCGTGATCTGTGTGTTAAATATTTTTAGGCTTTAATGGTTAAGCGAGCTTGAAATTTGAATCTTTGATTAACTTAAACTCTCACCTAACACATATAACAACGTATACAATTCAAATGCAAACCTAACTACCCCTTCTTCACTTTTTTCACACACTCATGCATTCTTTCGATTCACATCCCATATGCATCATTTTTATTACTTTCTTTTGGAGCATTTTGTCCCCTTCTTATTGCTTTCTTTTTTCTTTTTTTCTTTTTCTTTTTCTTTTTTTCTTTTTTTTTCTTTTTCTTCTTTTTATTTTTTTCTTTTCAAAATAGAATATATATAAGAGTATCAATGCATATAGTTTAAATATTTAATGCATGAGTATGTACCAAAATTCTAAGATTTCAATAAAGCTACCAAATACACTTTTATCTCACCCAATATTTTCAAACTTCCCCACACTTGAATGATACACACTCTTACTAGCCTAATTTAATCAATGATCAAAATTAAGGACATTTATTATTTTTTACTTAGGGGTAGTGATGTGCTAAAATTAAGAACAAAAGGGATTAAACAGGCTCAAAGTTGGTTAACAAAGGTGGATAAAAGGATAAGGTCATTTGGGTAAGTAAACTCAAATGAAATAAAGGCCTCAACTATATAAATGCATTTATACATAAAATAATGGACATAAAGAATCAAACAAATCAAAGATTACAATCATAGAAAGAGAACAACAACACACACAATTAGGCTCAAAACTCACAAGATTGTGTGTTCTTAGCTCAAAAACCATGTTCCACAATATATAATTCAAGAAAGTTTCAATAAAAAACATTAACTCAAATCAATTTTGGAATGTCCTATAGATAAATTTCTTGAAAAATTTTATTATTTTGACTAAGCTTATTATATATATGCAAACCGAGCAAAATGCGATTAAAAATTCTAAAAGACATGGTAATAACAGAAAAATTGAAATGTGAAAGTATTGGGATTAAAATTTTTTTTCACCCAAGCTTGGCCGCTCGGTCGGATGACCTCCTCACACTTAAAAGTTTGCACCGTCTTTGGTGCATTCAAAGATGAGCAAGGGGAGTACGGTGATTGATAAACCCCATTTTTAGGGTTTATCTTGTGCTTAATTTAGGGGATTTTATGACCTTTTACCCACATTTATTCAATGAAATAGCATGGTTTTATGATTGTCTCCTAATTTGTGCTTAAGTGTGAAAACATACTTTTTAAGCCCTTAATTGCTAATTTTGATTCACCTTTGATTCCACTAGATGCCTTGATATGTTTGTTAGTGAATTCAGATTGGAAAGGCTAAGAATGGATCAAATGGATGGAGAGGAAAAGCATGCAAGAGGAGAAATCATGGAAAATCAAGGATTGGGAGAAATTCACTCCACGCGCACGCGCAATAGACGCGCACGCGTGAAATGATGAGATCGCATGGCAACGCGTACGCGCATGTGACGCGTACGTGTGGATAGCAATTTGTCAAGCGACGCGTACGCGTGACCCACGCGCACGTGTCGATGCTCGCATATGACCCACTTAAAGTGAAACCGCTAGGGGCGATTTCTGGGCTTCCCAAGCCCAGATCCAACTCATTTCGGATGCTATTTAACCCAAGGAATGAAGAGGGATCAACCATCTAATGAACTAGTTAGTTTTTTTTTAGTTTAGTTTAGGAGAAAAAGTTAGTTTCTAGAGAGAGAAGCTCTCTCTTCTCTCTAGAATTAGGTTAGAGCTAGATTAGGATTTCTTATATCTAGGTTAATTTCATGCTTTGATTTACTTTTCCTTTTGTAATTCTTGTTCTTTTACATCTCCTCTCTCTAGTTTAGCATTTAATTTTTGTAATTCTCTACTTTCATGTTGATGCACTCTTGTTCCTCTTATTTCTCTTTTAATACAATTTATGATTCATGTTCCTTTATTGTTGAATTGCTTTGTTGTTGTTTAATTCCTTGCAATTAGTAGTTGTAGATTTAGAATTCTTGCAATTTGATTTTGCTTTCCTTTTATGCATCCCAAGTGTTTGACAAAATCCTTGGTTGGATTATAGAGTAGGTTTTTCTCCTCTTGGCCTAGGTAGAGTAATTAGTGACTCTTGAGTTATCAAACTCCTTTGTTGATTGATAATTAGAAGTTGCTAATTAACTTGAATGCCACTAAAGCTAGTCTTTCATCATGATTAGGCTAGGACTTGTGGAATCAAGTTAATTCATCTACTTGACTTTCCTTCATAGTTAGAGGTTAACTAAGTGGGAGCAATGGACAATTGTTGTCACAATTGAGGAGGATAATGAGGATAGGACTTCTAGTTCTCATACCTTGCCAAGAGCTTTGTTAGTTGTTAGTTTATTTCCTTTGCCATTTATATTTCTTGTCTATTACCTCAAAAATCCCAAACATACTTCATAACCAATAACAAGAACACTTTATTGCAATTCCTAGGGAGAACGACCTGAGGTTTGAATACTTCGGTTATTAATTTTAGGGGTTTGTTACTTGTGACAAATAATTTTTTTGTATGAAAGGATTATTGTTGGTTTAGAAACTATACTTGCAACGAGATTTTATTTGTGAAATTCTAAACCGTCAATAATCCATTCATCAAAATGGCGCCGTTGTCGGGGACATTGCAATGGTGTTATGTTATTGATTATTGTATATATGTGAATATTGTGAATAACTTGATTTTTGGATTGCTTGTTAGTTTTTGCTAGCTTTAGGACTTTGTTTCATTAATTCTTGTTAGCTTTTGTTTCTATTTTCTCTTTTCATTATGAATTCTCACTTTGGCTATGAGTGTGATTACACCTATGTTGTAGGAAATGAAAGCTTCAATGAGAATGTACATCAAGAATGGGACAATCAAAGGTGGGAGGAGTCATTTGCATATGATCAATCTTATTGGCAACAACCCCCACCAATGCACTATGAACAAGAGCCATTCTATGATGCATATCAATCAAATGGCTATGGTGAATCTCCTTGTGACTTTCAAGAACCACCACCATATGCCTATGAGCCATATCCTCAACATAGCCCTCAACCACACTCACAAGTCCCTTTTTACCAAACACCTCTATATGACCCTAACCCATATACACCATACCAACCACCTTTTGAGCCATATGAGCCACATATAGAACCACCACCATTCCAACCTCAATACTTCCAAGAACCACCTCCTCCATACCATGACCAAGATGAGCCACCTCCAATGTGTGCAAATTTTCAACCTCAAGATGAATTCTATCTCCTACCACAACCCTCCATGGAAGAATATCAATGTCCATCTCTCAAGAAAACCATGGATTGGCTTCAAGCAACCGTCCGTCAAAAGTTAGATGCATGGGACTCATACCACATGTCCACGGATGATTGCGGGAGAGCAACTGAAGAGGGTAGTATGAAGGGGATTATAGAATCTCAACTTGAGAACAATGGATTGGAGTGTGTTGAGCAACAAGAAGAACAAATGTAGAACATGGAACCACCATATCCTTACTATGATGAACCACCTTCCTACTATGAACCCTTCTCCCAAGACAATGAGCCCTCTCATCCAGCCCAACCTCTAATGGATGACATCCTTGGTGTTCTTCTTCAAGGGCAAGAGGAGATGAAAAGGGATGTACAATAATTCATGGCCGCCTTAGACGAGGTGGTAAACCGGTTAGCATCCCAATGCTTGGGAACCCAAAGTACTTCCATGGCTACATGTGAAGAATCTAATGAAGAGCATAGCATGAAGGAGAGATTGGAAACTCCGGTGAGAAATGAGGGAAGTTGCTTTGTGTTGGAAAAATCGGAGGAAACTATAATAGTTGAAGAAAAGGAAGAAGTGGTTGAAGACTTAGGAGATGCAGAACCTCCATGGGAACATAAAGTTGAAGAAAACCCCTCCAAGAAGATTGAATTTGATGCTAAGGAGGAATGTGCACAACCTCCAAGGCATATTCCATATGAAGAATTGGATGGGATAGAGCAAGAATTGAGTTCCCTTGGTGATGAAGATCAAGCATCAAGTCTTAGTGGTGAAGAATCCTTTGAGCATGAAGAACCTTCCCCGGTAGATTTGAAAGCGTTGTGGAGGTAAATTTCTCTCACCCTCCCAGTTATGATTTGAGTAAGAAAAAAGGCTTAAATAAAATGTTTGAACAAAGGATTACATTTGAGGAATCTTGTGAAGTGGTGGAAGTCCTTAGAAGAAGAAGGACGGGAGTTGGATACGCTTTGTCAAGATCCTTGGAAGCCTCTTTACCTAGGTTGTCATCTACTCCTTCACTTGAGTGGGTAAAATTCATCTCTATTAGCTTTATTGTCCCACTTGAGTTTGGCTTGCTTGAAACGGTTGGTCAACTTAGGACACTTTGCGGGATGAAGCGTAAAAGAAAGATGTTTCGTGGTTGGCGTTGTAAATCAAGGCTCATTATGGTTGATACATCAAACATGAAATATAGAGGTTGGAATAGTGCTCAACTAGATGGGTCTAGGAGGATTGTTGGGCACTTCATGGAGAATTCATCTTGCTTGCCATCCGGTTGGAACAATAATGATAAACTTCAAGAAGGGTGTGAAAATAAAGTGTGGGATCCCGGATTACAAGAAGTGGATCGATCTTGGGAGCCCTTAGCTTGTGAGAAACTCCATCCAAGCTTGGAATCATTAATTTTGAAGAATGGAGCTTATTGGAAGTCCAAGCATTGGTGGATGTTCAAGGATAGCTTCAAGCGCAAGCCACCTTGAGAGAAGCTCCCCATAAGTCCAACTTAAGGACAGTAAACAAAAGTGCTAGGTGGGGGAGACCCCACCATGGTAAAATCTTTCCTTTTTCTCTTTTGTAAATATTGGTAAAAATTAGTTTAATTTCATGTTTTGATTGATTTGTTGAGTTTATTTGGTAGTTTAGTATGTTAAATAAGGTTTTATGGTGTTTTAGTAGCTGTTTGGAGGTTTGGAATGCTTGGTTTGGTGCAAAAACATAGAAATATTTTGAAAAATAAGGCCCCAATCCACGCGTACGCGTGCCTCACGCGTACGCGTGACACAAGAATTTTCGACCATTCACGCACTCGCGTCACCCACACGTACACGTGGATGCAAAAATTTCACCCCCAAGCCATTTTCCCGAGAGTTGCGCGAACATCGTGCGAGCACTGTGCCTTTCGCGCAAGCCAATTGACGCGTACGCATACAGGACGTGTACGCGTCGCTCTCCAAGTAAACCATCGACATGCACGCGTGATATACGCATACGCGTCGTTCCCAATTCACCATCCCCACACTTACGCGTGATGCACGCATACGCGTGGATGCCCTTATCTCATCCATCTCCTTTTCTCATCATCTTTCCATTTCTTCTCTTCTCCTTTCTTCTTCCCTTCTCCTATACCTCATCCAACACTACCAAACACCATCCATAACTATTTCTTTCAGTTAGATAATTAGTTAGTTAGTTTATTTTTTATTTTAATTTTTGTTTTTCCTTATAAGTGTTGGATTATTCATCTTGTTTAATGTGTATTGCTGCTGAGTACTAAATGGGATGTTTGTTTAACATCATTATGTTAATTGTCATTGTTGGATTCTTTGTTGAGGTTACAATTTATTACTTAGTTTTGAATTTTTCATGTTCAACCTTTGTGAACACCAAGTTCATATAACATTGCCTTTAAAGCTTGTTCAACCTTTTTGAATTGCATGATTTGGCCACCATGTGATTTGAACTCTTTTCTTTGATTAGGCAATTAATTGATGGATGTTGTACATTTATCTTAATGCATTGTGCCAATTGAACATATGCATCCATATGTTTTTAGCTTGAATGCTTTCATGCTTCTTTATTGCTTGTTTGGTTGTTTTAACCCACAAGTTTAGAGCATCTCAAGCACACTAGGATGAGTGACGTGCATGCTTCTTTTGTGACATTGCCTTTCATGCTAGTGTATGTCTTAAGCCGCGCGCAACGTAGAATGCACACTTACTTTGACCCATGTCACACTAATTCACTCACCCCATTCTAGTGATTTACCTCATTCCAATAATTTACGCTTCTTTGCTTTGCATTTTCTCATTTTATGGTGTTGTTTTCTGTTTTTCGTGAATGATGCACCACAAGCAAAAATGGAAGCGGGAGAAAGAACACGCAGCACCGGTTGACCTACCAGCTGAAGGTAGCAACTCGGAAAGTCGCCGTACCCCCTTGCTCATCTTTGGATGCACCGAGGACGGTGCAAACTTTTAAGTGTGAGGAGGTCGTCCGACCAGTCCGCATTCTTGGGTGACAAGTTTCTAATTCCAACACTTTTGCATTTCAATTTTAGGTCTTCTAGGATTTTTACTTGCATTTTCTTATTTTTGCATATACATACATAATAAGCTTAGTCAAAATAATGAAATTTTTTGAGAAAATTATCTATAGGGCATTGACATTTCAATTTATTTGAGTGAAAAATTTTTATTGAAATTGCTTGAATTATATATGTTGTGGAACATGCTTTGAGCTAAGAACACAAGCTTGTGAGTTTTGAGCCTAATGGCGTGGTTACATCATATAACCACTTATTTCCATTCTTGTGTGCATTATTCTCTTTCTATGATTGTAATTTTTAATTTGTTTAATTCTATATGTCCATTATTCCTTGTATTCATGCACTTATATCATTGAGGTCATTGTTTCATTAGCTCACTCACCCAAATAGCCTACCTTTTATCAACCTTTATTAGCCAACTTTGAGCCTATAATTAACCCACTTTGTTCTTAATTTTAGCACATTACAAGCCTTGAAGTGAAAAATAATAAATGTTCTTAATTTGGATCTTTGATTAGCTTAGGCTAGTGTGTGTATGTCATTCAAGTGTGGAAAACTCGGTTTTGTATTTCTATATTTGGGAATTAAGTACATACTCATATGTTAATTAAATGTAAAACCATATGCATTGATGCTCTTATATATATTTTAGTTTGAAAAAAAAAGAAAGAAAGAAAAATGAATGATAAAGAAAAAGAAAATATATATATGAAAAACAAAAGAAGAAAAAAATAGAAAGAAAAGAAAAAGAAAAAATATGTCTGATTTTGTTTCCTCTTATTAGTCTACATATTGCTCGAGTTTGTATGAACACTGCATAGCTACTCGGCACACAATGCATATTTATTCTCAAGTCTTGGAGAAGCTTGCCCCACACATTCAACAGGTTTGTTTAGTATAGCCTTGTGATTTAAAGCCTCAAGCACTTTATTGTTATTTTCTCTGTTCTTATATTTTCCTACTTGTTTGAAATTAGGTCAGCATGGAAAGTAATGGAAAGGGAGTTTTGATTGATGGGGTACCTCTACCATTTGAAGCTGGTGAGATTGATTTCGGTAAACTAGGAACAAACAACATAGATAGAGATATTTTGCTATAATTTGTATTTGAATGTTAGTTTGTGTTTTTTTAACACTAATGTGTGGTTTTAATTGATTATTATGGTTGATGAGGACAAAAATTCATAAAAATTTCATGAAAGGGTTACAACTATGTTAACTAGATATTTACGTGGTAGCACCAGATTGGATTTTAATGTAAAAGTGTTTTATGTTGAAGGATGCATAGAATTTAAACTCTATTTTTTAGTTACGATCTTGTAGTCTAACCACAATTTATAATTGATTCGCTTCGTGCAGGTGAGGTAGGGAGCAATCATGATGATTCCATTGTTGATTTTATCAGAGGAAACATGAATTCAGAGGAAGCTGCACAAATTCCGAGAAGAACTACAAGGTCTTTAGCTTCATCTTCTACACAAAATTTTGCTTCATCTTTAGTTAAATTTTTTTTGTTTTCTATTTCTTTCTGGTCTTTAGTTTTATCCTATATTATTATTAGTTAACTGGTTTCAATTTCATTCCTTGGGTTTGAGTTTCTTCTCCAAAATCCCTGGTTGAATCATGGATAAGAGCATGTTAGCTAGTTTGGAATCACTTCTAGAAGCTGATCAGCAAAGAATGGCATCCATGATGGAATAGGTTTAAATTTGTGACAGGTACCTCCTCTTCACTCTATCTGTTAACTAATTCCATGTGTTTTGATTTGAGCTTCATGTTCCTAAAATTCTAAGTTAGGTCAACATAAATAGTTTCAGATTTTTGTGGTGCTTGTTGTTCTCAAGCCATAGCCAAGTTCTCTATTAAACCAATGTAACCACTTTTGAATGTTGTATCTGGACGTTAAGAGAACAACATTTTTAATTACTTAGAATGGTTGAAGAATTAAAAAAAGAAACAAAGACAACTAAAGTAATTCCAAGATTCATTTTCTCACATGGTGAAGCATTTTTATTAATCATCTGTGTTTGAAGTTGTTCTGCAGAGAATTATATCTCCGATAAGCTTCTTATGTAACTTTTGTTTGTGTAGATTCAAGTTGTATTTTGAGCGGACGAAATCAGGAGAACTCCAACACCACAAGATGAGATAAGAGCAGAAATGAGAAACTTCCACGATAAATGAAGAACATAGGGATAAATGAGCGGGTAATCAGAGAGTGACTCCTGAAGTGATAAGGGATGTTTCTTTACTAGTTAGAATGATGGCTGCTAATTTGTATTATTCCCAGATAAAAGATCTTATGTTTGAAGTAATTTATTTTTAGAGAAATAATTTATTATTCCCAAATAGAAGATTTTATGGCTACTAATTTATTATGGCAACCTAAATCTTGTTTAAGAATAATTTTTATTATTTAAAGAATAATTACGTAGTATTATTATGTATTTATTTTTATTTTATAATGTTTCACTAATTTAATTGAAAATATAGGATTATATATATAATTATATTATTAAATATTAGATTTTAGAAAAAAATTATTAATATATATATATATATATATATATATATATTAATAATTTTTTTCTAAAATCTAATATTTAATAATATATACAGAAAAAAATAATGAGAGACCTAAGGCTACACTTATATATAGTAGCTATAGTTTACAAAAAAAAAAAAACAAAGGACCTAAGGCTACACTTATAAAAAGTAGCAATGGTATATAATGTGGTTACGCTTTACAGGTGATGCAGTAGCGTTTAAAAGCGTAGCCTATTCTGGCAAAAATGGAAGCTGAAAAGCGTAGCCTTTGATCATGGACAGCATCACTTGAAAAGCGCACCCTATTTCCAAACGCCAAAAGCGTAGCCCTTGGTGCAGAAAAGCGTAGCCTTTGAGAATAGGCAACGGCCGAATAGGAATCACCCCAAAAAGCGTAGCCGTAGCCCAGAAAGCGTAGCTGTAGCCTAAGGCATCATTTTTTTTCACTTTTGGCTACACTTTTCAAGTGTACCTGAATGGGTCTTTTTCTTGTAGTGTGTGGTGCTTTCCCGGCAATAGAGGGCTCTGACAAAGGTTGGATAGAGGACAGAGATAAACAGAAACATGGGTGAGGTGCAACAAAACCGGAATGGTAACTATGGCACCCCTCTCCAGCAATAACAACACTGTTTTTCAGTGAGCAGAGGCTCAGTGACACGTTCTCTAGTGATAATCGACGGTGGTAGCGGCGGAGGGGGCTCAACGGCAGCAGAACTACCTCGCGATGCCCTTTCTCTCTCCGCTTACATTCTTGTTTTCTCTCTCACCTACATGTGACGGCAACACCAGTGGTGAGAATCCCTGGCAACATCGGTAGTGGATTAGTGGCGACGGAGGTAAGATGGGGCCAGACAACGCCTCTCTCTCTCTCTCCCTCCCTCCCCTCTTTTCTCTTCGTTGTGTGTTTTGATTTCTCGCCTTTTTCTTTTTTTTTTTTTTTGTTGACTGAATGAGTGGCAATAAGAAAGAGTGCCTGTGTGCGTAAGGAAGAGACGGTTGTGAGGGAGTGTTGACTGTTAAGTGTGTGTAGCTAATTTCAGAGTTATGGTTAAAAAAACTTGCATTGCTAGCATAAAAATTTCACAAAACCTTTAGAACATTATAATAATTTAGGGTTAAAAATATAATATCGTAAAATTACTTTAAAAACACAAACTTTATTCATCAATATACTAATGCGTTCAAATAATTCTTTCTAATTTAAAATCTAAAATAATTAATTTAATCATCTTTTATAAAATAAAATCTTTAACCCAAAATATCAGTTACTGAAATTAAATTACGTAATTTTTATTATTTTTTAACTACTTAAATTTTAATTTCAATTATATAAAATATTTTATGATAATAAAAATTATATAAAAATTTTAATTAATTTAAACTCAAATAATTATAAAATTAATTTATTTAATAAAATAATTTTTAAAAATAAAAAGTTTAAACTAGTAAAATAAATTATAAATAATTCACAATAAAATTTTAAAAAATGCGTGATGTTAAACTGTATGTGAATAGAGTTTCACAGTTTATGCATACAATCTCATGCTAAATCAGTGAAAAGCAGTGGAGAATCTTGCAATACATTTGTGAATGCTGAGTAATAATAAAGGATAATAGAGTATAGTTGATCAAAGAATAAAAAACGGGTAGTTAAGAGTGGTTAATTCAATTCCTAATACATGTTGTGTGCATTCAGTTAGCCTCTTCATATATAAATATAGTAGAGGTGTGTTTAGAGTCGGTAGCTTGTGTAATCAATTCAATTCACAATCTATTAGTCTCTCTCTTTCAATCTTTTTTGGTATCTCTCTTTCTCTAATTTATATCTACACTAGAAAACTCATACAGATTAAAAAGAATAATTAATTTTATGTTAATTATTTTCTTATCATTATATTCTATCATTCATTCAATATATAAGATTTTAAAATATAAATGAACATATTTAGAACCAAATCAAATTTTAAAAACTGAACAATTATTTAAGATCGGAGAGAATAATTAGGACCTATATACTGTGCTTCACGTTAAATCTTCTTTCAAATGTATATAAATAATGCACAAGTTAACAAAACATGCTAATAAGATCAAAATTCTCTCTTGTAATATATCCAGATAGATCATAATAAATTAATAATCCTATAATAATGGCTAAAGGAATGCCTATTTCTTCCATGCTCATCTTTCCACTACAATAGAAGCGGGAGATGCCTGCGGCAAATTTTCAGTGGTGTCATCAACAGCAGTAATTTATGGTGGATAGCTACGATCCCAGCCTAAATCAGCTTACTGACGTCGAATCGCTCTGATTTAATGTCGAACCCACTATACCTGTCGCTAACCCCAGTCCGTCTAGTGATAGTTTTAGGAAAATTCAATTTAGAATACCCAAAATCAAGAATCTGAGGAACCTTCCAAAGAAGAGTGTAGAGCGCGCAAAACTCTTCCCTACTCCACCGTGTCCCACTCTGTCACCGTGGAGTCGCGTGGCTGCCGATCCACCCTTCTCCCCTGCAATCGACCCTTCCCAGAACCAGATCCATATCTGGGATTCTTCATCGCGCGAACACATAAGGGGCAAAGGTACGAAACACACCTCCGTGCGCAAGTCCTTTTCGCCGTTCTCCTCCGAACACCAGTACCACCTGCATTGCGCTTCCTGTCGCCGGTGGGTCCATCGCTGATCAGCTTCGCTGTTTACACTACTGGTATGTACAAAACGCCTCTTCGTTAGTAAGGTTCTAACTTGTTCTTCGTTTGTTATATCTGTCTAGCATACGATTTTTTTCCATTTTAATTTTTTTAAAATTAACTGGTATTTGAAGGGGTGGATCATAGATGTTAGAAATCTCTTCCAAAGATTAAAGTTGAATATTTGTAATTTAGCATGCAAACTAACCATCAAAGCTAAAATACAGAATGATTAGAAATATGAGAATTTATAGAGTTAAATAAAGGTAGAAGAATTTCTTGGATATAGTTGGTCTACACAACTTTCTATTTTCTGATTCAAGTTTCTTAACAGTTCTCTGTGTATTGATTAATATTATGTATGTCAAAATTGTGATATGATAGAGTAGAGATTGGAAGTCATATATACAATAGGCTAATAATTTAATTTATATAAAAACTCATAGAAATCATCATTAGTGGGGGTCAATAAAATAAATATCACTAATTGAAAACTGTAATGGCAGCATAGTTGTGTTCACAACAGACAACCTGACCTGAAAATAAGAAAAGAAAATGACAAACTTAAAAATTATAAAATATAGGTATGTCTCTTATTATTAGTTATGTGCTAAATTTATTGAGTTTGAAAGATGGTCATAAGAAGAGTTGTGGCATATTAGCTACAAGGGGTTGTTGTTACCTAGAACTGCTATAATAATTGACTACGTAATATAGAGAATGGAATTCTGTTGATATTCTAGAAATATGTCTTTACACTTTAAACCTGTGGTAGATTATATGTTTATGACTTGTTCCATTTATGTTGAGCTTGAAATTTTATTTAATGAAAATAGTAATCAAATTACTTGATGCTCTTCTATCAATAGAAATTTAATTTGCTCATAATACATCCAATCAAATGGACATTCAACCCTTGCATCTGTGATTTCCATAGAATTCAAGGTTTGATGTTGACGAACAAATTTTTGCTAGTAAAGAATTTCACAAAAGTAATCACGTTGTAAGTATAGTTTCTAAACTAACAATAATCCTTTCTTACAAAAACTTGTTTGTCACTAAAGTAAACCCAATAAAATTAATAACCGAAGTATTTAAACCTCGGGTTGTCTCTCAAGGAATTGCAGGGAGGTGTATTTATTATTGGTTATGGAAGATTATCTTTTTGGAATTTTTGAATAAGGAATAAGAAAAGTAAATTGCAAGAAAGTAAATTAATAATTAAGAAAACTCTTGGCAAGGTATGAAAACTGGACGTCCTATCCTAGTTATCCTTACCAATTGTGATGAGAATTGTTTGTTGCTCCCACTTAGTTAACCTTACTAAATAAAGGAAAGTCAAGTGGACTAATCAATTTGATTCCTCAAGTCCTAGTCAACTCCTATGGAAAGACTAGTTTAGAGGTATCCAAATCAACCAGCAACTTTCAATTATCAATCAACAAAGGAGTTTGATAATTTAAGAGTCTCCAATTACTCAACCAAAGCCAAGAATCATAAAAAGCAAATTTAAAACCCTCCCAAGCATTTTATCAAAACCTTGGAAGGCATAACATAAAAACATAGAAAAGTAATAGGGAATGTAAAATCTAAAACCAATTGAAAGCATCAATAATCATAAAGACAATCATAATTCTGAAATACCTCAAATTGCATTAATATAGAAAATCAAGTCTAATATTAAAGGGTTC
The DNA here is from genome assembly GCF_003086295.3 of Arachis hypogaea. Taxonomy (NCBI): domain Eukaryota; kingdom Viridiplantae; phylum Streptophyta; class Magnoliopsida; order Fabales; family Fabaceae; genus Arachis; species Arachis hypogaea. The sequence continues at coordinate 109,123,336 of NC_092051.1, read as the reverse complement.
ATAAACCAAATTGGGAAAACAAATAAACTAGAATGCTAGAATAAATAAAAGTAGAAGAGAAACTAAATTAGAGGAACATTGAACTTGGAATTGAGAAGAAATAAACCTAAAACTAAGAGAAATCCTAAAACCTATAGAGAGGAGATAGCCTCTCTCTAGAAACTACATCTAAAACCTAAAATTATGTGGATGAAAGTTATGTAAGTTCTCCCTATGTCCCCCCCCCCAATTCTACAGCTCTTATTCTGTATTTTTCGGGCTTGAAACTGGGCCAAAAGGAGCCCAGAAATTGCCTCCAGCGCTTTCTGATGCGTCCAGCACGTGGCTCTGTCACGCGTACGCGTCACTTACGTGTACGCGTCGCTGAACTTTTGTAAAGTCACGCGTATGCATGATGCACGCGTGCGTGTCACTTAACTACATGTCAACTATAACAAATTATATATCATTTTGAGGCCCCAGATGTTAGCTTTCCAACGCATCTGAAACCGCCTCATTGGGACCTCTGTAGCTCAAGTTATGATCGATTTAGTATGAAGAGGTCAGGCTTGACAGCTCAGCAATTCCTTCAATTTCTTGTATTCCTTCCACTTTTGCATGCTTCTTTTCCATCCTCTAAGCCATTCATGCCCTATAAATCCTGAAATCACTTAACACACAGATCACGGTATCGAATGGTAATAAACGATAATTAAAATTAACAGTTTAAAGGCCTAGGAAACATGTTTTCAATTATATCACAGAATTAGAAAGGATTTGTAAAACCATGCAAATTATATGAATAAGTGAGCAAAGAATTGATAAAAAACCACTCAAATTAGCATAAGATAAACCATAAAATACTGGTTTATCAATCTCCCCACACTTAAACATTAGCATGTCCTCATGCTAAGCTCATGGAGATATACAGAATGAATAGGGGAAAGTAAGACTCATGAGATGCAACCTATGAATGCAACTATATCCTAAGATGATTCTGTCTATTTGGTTAAAAGCAAATAAGTTCTCCAAGACAACCATAAATTAGATTCCACTAATTTAAGTCATACAATAAAAGACAAGTAAACTTGTAAGATGATAGCTCATAAAAGCAGGAAACATAGAATCAAGCATTGAACCCTCACTGGTAGTGTATATGCACTCTAATCTCTCAAGTGTCTAGGGTTAATTCATTTTACCCTTCTCTAGTCATGCTTTCTAAACTTTGTTCTTCATCTAACCAATCAACAGAAATTTAGTATACCAATGCAAACATCATGAGGTCTTTTCAAGGTTGTAATGGGGCTAAGGTAAGGGTGAGGATATATGTATGGCCAAGTGAGCTATAATATGAATCTTTGACCAACCTAAGCTCTTACCTAATACACACACACACACACTCAATGTAATTCTAAAATCATGCCTAGCTTTCATCATATACTCATGTACCAAATTATCTTTAATTTGACCACATATGCATTGATTATTAAACTTAGCATTGGGATAATTTTGTCCCCTTATTTAATTACTTATTTATTTATTTATTTGATTTTTTTTACTAAGAATATAAAAGTAAACATAACATATTAATGCACATGGATTTTTAATTTAATTTTTTTCTGGTTTCACATGAGTAAGTACCCAAATTCCCAATATTTTGTCATTCAAACACTGTACACTTTCATCAACCCAAGTTCCCACAGTTCCACACACTTAATTGATACACAATCTCTAACTTAAGCTAACCAAAGATTCACTTGGGGTAATTAATTATTTTTTCACTTAAGGCTAGTGATGTGGTAAAATATAGAACAAAAGGGGATTAAAAGGCTCAAGGTGGCTAACAAAGGTGATTGAAAGGGTAGCCTATTTGGGATAAGTGAGCTGATAACAAATGATGGCCTCAATCATATGCAAGCATGTAAATACACTAAACAATGGACATATAGAATGGAACAAAATATAGATTGCAGTCATAGAGAAGAAAATACACAAGAATGGAATGTTATGGTTGAATAGTGTAACCATGTAATTAAGCTTAAATCTCACAGGTTTGTGTGTTCTTAGCTATAATTCATGTTCCAATTTACAGTCTTCAAACAAGTTTAACAAAAAAGTTTTAATTTAAATTAGTGAAATGCTATAAAATAGAGTCTTGAAAAGAAACTCATTACTTTAATCAAGTAGTGGTAAGATATGCACAAAATCAAACAAACATGCAATCAAACATGCAAATGCAACAACTAACAAATTAACATTGATGTTTGAAAAAAAGAAGTAACTAACCCACGGAAGTCGGTAATCGACCTCCCCACACTTAAAGATTGCACCGTCCTCGGTGCATGCTAAGGTGTGCAAGTGGACGGGTCGTTCCAACCGACGCTTTTCTCCATAGATTGTGCAGATGGACTTGTCTGTCGCCTCATTGAGAAGCTTCTCGTTTCCCTTCTCGGTGGCCATCCTGAAGGAGGAGAAAAAAGGAGAAAAGTAACCCAGAAATAAAGATAAGAAAATAAATAAAGTATGTGTGGCTTAATGCCAAATAATGAGGGTTTCAATTACATGGTAGCTACAACATGCATGTGAGAAAACAGTATAAGCAAATGGCATATCAATAGTGCAAAAATTGCAACACTGGGGAAGAGACAGTAAGTAATGAGAGACACTATAAATTCATGTCAATGCAAAAGAAACACAGGTGTCATAAAAGATTGGCATTGACAGATAAATAATGTCATCCTACAGTGTAACACAAGTCACTTGATGCGTGAGCATCTTTCCTATCTTTTCCTAGTGAATTTTCGTTTAATTTGTTGAGTTTAATTAAAAATTAATTATCTTTTAGCTACTATGGATGCTACTTTGAGTCTTGTGCAATTCTGTTTATTTTAGATAGCATTCGGATGGATTTGATGGAGCTTCCACAGAAAAAGAGAAGAAAGCTATATAGGGCAGGAATGTCTTAGAAGATGGAGAGGAAGCTTGCACAAATGGAATAAGCACAAGAATCAAAGGAGATGACAGCGAGGAGTGACGCGTGCGCGTGCCTGACGCGTGCGCGTGCCTGACGCGTGCGCGTGATTTGGAGCTTTCCATGGCGATGCGTGTGCGTACCTGACGCCTATGCGTGAAAAGCGAAGTTGCACAATGACACGTGCGCATACCTGACGCGTACGCGTGACTGACGCGTACGCGTGACATGCGCCACGCGCAGAAAATGCAGAAAACGTTGATTGATTCAATTGTTAATTCAGATTTAAACTTTAATTTTAAAATAGGAAAAGATATTATTTTAGTTTTAGAAGATAGATTTTAAATTAATTAGGATTAGATATAAAAGGGGGATTCCACCTGAGCCAAAATACATTTTATCAGAATCCTTATTTTTCTCTCTGAGTCATGAGTAACTAAACCTCCACTGTTAAGGTTAGGAGCTCTGTCTATTGTATGGATTGATACTATTATTTTTCTATTTTAATTCATGTCTTGATTTATATTTCAAGGATTGTTTTCGTTCTTTATCTTATGAATTTAGGTGGAACGGAAGTATGACCTTCTTTCTCATTGAGTTCTTGTATAACTTGGAAAAGCTCTTTACTTGAACAACAGCTTGAAAACAATTTCTCCTAAATTCTAATTATCTAGACTTAACGAGATACGTGACATATAATCCTTTTATATGTGGGTAATTAGAGTTTCTGTGGCACATAAACTAGAATTAAACTTCACCCCCTAATTGAAATTAATTGACCAAGGAATTGGCGGTTGATGCATTTTAGAGGAAACTAGAAAGGTCTAAGGAATTAGGGTCTAGTCACATATTGTTTGCCATGAATTGAATCTTGCATGATTAAAATAGTTAGTAAGAAAAGTAAATCCAGAAAATAGATAACTATGAAGCCTTAACTGTTTCTCCATACTTTATTCCCAACTTATTTATTCGCCTGTCTTTAATTTAATGCTTTTTGAACTCTCAAACACTATTTTCTGTTTGTCTAACTAAGTAAATCATTTAACCATTGTTTCTTAGTCCATCAATCCTCATGGGATCGACCCTCACTCACCTGAGGTATTACTTGGTATGACCCGGTGCACTTGCCAGTTAGTTTGTGGACTATAAATTCCGCACCAAGTTTTTAGCGCCGTTGCCGGAGATTGATGGTGATTAACAACTATCAGTTGTTTGATTGCTTAGATTAGGCGTTTTAGTTTTAATTTTATGTAAATTTTGCTTATTATTTTCGAAAAAAAATATTTTTAAATAAATAAATAGCACTAATATTTTTCCTTAATTTCTGAAATTAAGTTTGGTGTCACCTAGTTAATTTCATTTTAATTTCCTTGTTTATTTTCCCTTTTAATTTTCGAATTTTTTTGTTTTATTTCAGTTATCATTTTCGAAATTTTTTTGTTTTATTTATTTAGTATTTCTATTTTATTATTTACACTGGTTACCTCACTGGGAGTTCTCTGCACTCTGACATAGAGAATCCCATATTTTCTTATTTTTTGTCTGTGTATGCGTAGGAACAGAGACAAGGAACTTCTTTTAGACTTTGATCTTAAACCTGAAAAGACTTTCAGGCAGCGTTTGCAACAAGCAAGACTTTACAAGGCTGCAGAATCCACTATGGATCCTAATAATGCTGTTAATGCCAATGTGGCAAATCCGAATGGGGATGATCAACAAAGGAGATTGCTTGGCTCTTACTCTGCTCCTACTACAGATCTTTATGGAAAAAGCATCGTGGTGCCTCCTATAGCTGCGAACAACTTTGAGTTGAAGCCACAATTGGTCACCCTGGTGCAACAAGACTGCCAGTATCATGGTCTTCCACACGAAGACCCAAATCAATTTATCTCTAATTTTTTGCAGATTTGTGATACTGTGAAGACAAATGGAGTGAACCCAGAGGTGTACAAACTCATGCTCTTCCTGTTTGCTCTGAGGGATAGAGCAAAGCTATGGCTAGATTTCCAACCTAAGGAGAGTTTGGATACTTGGGATAAGGTTGTTACAGAGTTTCTTACTAAGTTTTTTCCGCTAAAGAAGCTGACTAAGCTTAGGGTGGAGGTTCAGACCTTCAGGCAGAGGGATGGTGAAATTCTTTATGAAGTTTGGGAGAGGTACAAGCTACTGATTAGGCAATGCCCTACGGACATGTTCTCTAAATGGACTCAACTAGACATCTTTTATGAAGGCTTGGGTGGAATGTCCAAGATGCGCTTAGATAATTCTGCAGGTGGTTCATTGCACAAGAAGAAGACACCGAAGGAGACTATTGAGCTGATTGAATTGGTTGCTAGCAACCAATATTTATACTCATCTAACAGGAATCCTGTGAACTTTGAGGCTCCTCAGAAGACGGGTGTTATGGAAGTAGAAGCTCTTAATGCTCTTCTTGCTTAGAATAAGCTAATGTCTCAACAAATAAGTCTACTTACTCAATAGATGGGTGGCATGCAAGTCTCAGCTATCAACACCCAAAACTCACCTCAAGAGGTCTCTTATGACATGACAGGTAATTTTGTACAATATGATAATTATGATTATGCTCGATCCACTTCTGAACAGGTCAATTATATGGGGAGTGCTCCTAGAAATCCCAATAATGATCCCTATTCTCAGACCTACAATTAGGGGTGGAGAAATCACCCAAATTTTGGATGGAAGGACCAACCTCAGAAACCTCAGAACTTCAACACTAGTTCTTAGGGCAGCTTCCAACAGAACAATCACAATAAGCGCCAATTTCAGTCTCAGCAGCAACAACCATCTCAGCAGGCAAATTCTAAATCCCAAGAAGATTCTAATTGGGAGATGATGAGGAGTTTTGTGCAGGAAACCAGAGCATCAATCAAGAATTTGGAGATTCAGATGGGTCAAATAGCCACAAGAGTTAATGAAATTGATCAGAAGACCACTAATAGCCTTCCTGGTAACACAATTCCAAATCCAAAAGAGGAATGCAAGGTTATCACCTTGATAAGTGGACAAGTGGCAAGAATTAAAGCATAAGTTAATGAGGAGCCAGTTGAAAAAGAAGATTGCAAGGTTATTCAATTGAGAAGTGGTAAAGTAGCTGGCTCTAAGACCAAGGTCAATGGAGAATTAATTGAAAAAGAAGCTCCAGAAGAGAAGAAGGAAGAAGTAGAGCACATCCCTCCAAAACGTGCAGACAACCCATTCCTAGACTCTCTTGACACTTATCCTACACTGCCAAAGGCTCCTGAGTACAAGCCTAAAATGCCATATCCTCAGAGACTTCAAAAGGAGACAAAGGATAAGCAGTTTTCAAAGTTCTTGGAAGTCTTCAGAAAGTTCCAAATCAATATTCCTTTTGCTGAGGTTTTGGAGCAAATGCCTCTCTATATCAAGTTCATGAAGGAATTGTTGTCAAAGAAGAAACCTTTAAAAGGAGATGAGACAGTGGTCCTGACTAAAGAATGCAGTGCCATCATTCAGAATAACTTACCAAGGAAGATGTCGGATCCAGGGAGCTTCCAAATTCCATGCACCATTGGGTGCACAACCTTTGAGAAAGCATTATGTGATCTTGGAGCAAGCATCAACTTAATGCCCTTGTCTGTGATGAAGAAGCTGCAAATCCAAGAGGCACAAGCCACAGGAATAGCATTATAGATGGCAGACAAATCCATGAAGCCTGCATACGGATTAGTGGAAAATATCTTGGTCAAAGTGGGTAAGTTCTTTGATGAGCGGATAATTTATACGCTTTTTGGCACTGTTTTTAGGTAGTTTTTAATATGTTTTAGTTAATTTTTATTATATTTTTATTAGTTTTTATTCAAAAATCACATTTCTGGACTTTACTATGAGTTTGTGTGTTTTTCTATGATTTTAGGTATTTTCTGGTTGAAATTGAGGGACCTGAGCAAAAATCTGATTCAAAGGCTAAAAAAGGACTCAGATGCTGTTGGATTCTGACCTCCCTGCACTCGAAGTGGATTTTTTGGAGCTATAGAAGCCCAATTGGCACGCTCTCAATTGTGTTGGAAAGTAGACATCCTGGGATTTCCAGCAATATATAATCATCCATACTTTGCCCGAGTTTTGATAACGCAAACTGGCGTTTAAACGCCAATTTTCTACCTTATTCTGGCCTTAAACGCCAGAACTGGCATAAAAGCTAGAGTTAAATGCCCAAACTGGCACCAAAGCTGGTGTTTAACTCCAAGAAAAGTCTCTACATGTGAAAGCTTCAATGCTCAGCCCAAGCACACACCAAGTGGGCCCGGAAGTGGATTTCTGCATCATTTACTCATTTTTGTAAACCCTAGGTTACTAGTTCATTATAAATAGGAACTTTTACTATTGTATTTTCATCTTGGTTGTTCTGGTTCCCCTTCTAGGGCCGAAGCCAATGAACACTATTATCACTTATGTATTTTCAACGGTGGAGTTTCTACACCCCATAGATTAAGGTGTAGAGCTCTGCTGTTCTTCATGAATTAATGCAAAGTACTATTGTTTTTCTATTCAACTCAAGCCTACTTCTTCTCTAAGATATTCATTCGCACACAGGAACATGATGAATGTGATGATTATGTGACACTCATCACCATTCTCACCAATGAGCACGTGCCTGACAACCACTTCTGTTCTACATGAAACCAAGCTTGAATGTGTATCTCTTGGGTTTCTAATCTAAGATTAAAACCTTCGTGGTATAGGCTAGAATTATTGGCGGCCATTCTTGAGATCCGGAAAGTCTAAACCTTATCTGTGATATTCCGAGTAGGATCTGGGATGGGATGACTGTGACGAGCTTCAAACTCGCGAGTGTTGGGCGTAGTGACAGACGCAAAAGGATCATCCAACATGAGTGAGACTTGGTAATGAGACTTGGGAGGATGAACCTCCATTGCTCATCAATGAACTGAATGATTCGGTTCAACTGAAATTACCTCAGAAGAAACAGGATCTTGGAAAGTTCTTAATACCTTGTACCATAGGCACCATGACCTTTAAGAAGGCTCTGTGTGACCTTGGGTCAAGTATAAACCTCATGCCCCTCTCTGTAATGGAGAAACTAGGGATCTTTGAGGTGCAAGCTGTAAAAATCTCACTAGAGATGGCAGACAATTCAAGGAAATAGGCTTATGGACTTGTAGAGGATGTCTTGGTAAAGGTTGAAGGCCTTTACATCCCTGCTGACTTCATAATCCTGGACACTGGAAAGAATAGGGATGAATCCATCATCCTTGGCAGACCCTTCCTAGCCACAGCAAAAACTGTGATTGATGTTGACAGAGGAGAGTTGGTCATTCAAGTGAATGAGGACTGCCTTGTGTTTAAGGCTCAAGGATCTCCTTCTGCACACTTGGAGAAGAAGCATGACAAGCTTCTCTCAATGCAGAGTCAAACAGAGCCCCCACATTCAAACTCTAAGTTTGGTGTTGGGAGGCCATCATCATGCTCTGAGTATCTGTGAGGCTCCATGAGAGCCCACTGTCAAGCTATTGACATTAAAGAAGCGCTTGTTGGGAGGCAACCCAATTTTATTTTATTATATCTATCTATTTTCTATTGTTATTTTATGTTTTCCTTAGGTTGATGATCATGTGAAGTTGCAAAAACAACTGAAAAAACAAAAACAGAATGAAAAACAGCATTAAGAACAGCACACCCTAGAGGGCGATCTTACTGGCATTTAAACGCCAGTAAGGGTAGCAGAATGGGCGTTAAACGCCCAGTCTGGCACCATTCTGGGCGTCTAACGCCAGAAAAAGGCACCAGACTGGCGTTTAACACCAGAAAAGGGCAACAAGCTGGTGTTTAAACGCCAGAAAGGGAAGAAAAGCTGGCATTAAACGCCAGAAATGGGCAGCAACCTGGTGTTTAACGCTAGGATTTGCACTCTAAAGGGCGTTTACACACCAACATGGTGCAGGGATGAGAAATCCTTGATACCTCAGGATCTGTGGACCCCACAAGATCCCCACCTACCTCAACTCTCTCTCTCTCTCTTCTTCTCTCCTCTTCACACCTTTCATTACACTCTTCCCCACCCACCATTGACCAATCACCTTAATACCTCTTCCTCAAACACCCCTCACCATTCAATTTCAAACTATTTTCCTCCCAAACCCAACCCCTCATACACACTTTCCCCTCCCTTGGCCGAACCCACCACACATCTCCATCTCCTCCATTTCTTTTTCTTCCCCTCCTTTCTTTCTTTTTTTGCTCGAGGACGAGCAAACATTTTAAGTTTGGTGTGGAAAAAGCCCCGCTTTTTTTTCCATAACCACTAATGGCATCTAAGGCCGGAGAAACCTCTAGAAAGATAATTTATACGCTTTTTGGCACTATTTTTAGGTAGTTTTTAATATGTTTTAGTTAATTTTTACTATATTTTTATTAGTTTTTATTCAAAATCACATTTCTGGACTTTACTATGAGTTTGTGTGTTTTTCTGTGATTTCAGGTATTTTTTTACTGAAATTGAGGGACCTGAGCAAAAATCTGATTCAGATGCTGAAAAAGGACTGCAGATGCTGTTGGATTCTGACCTCCCTGCATTCAAAGTGGATTTTCTGGAGTTACAGAAGCCTAATTGGCACGCTCTCAATTGCGTTTGAAAGTAGACATCCTGTGCTTTTCAGCAATATCTAATAGTCTATACTTTGCCCGAGTTTTGATAATGCAAACTGGCGTTTAAACGCCAACTTTCTACCCTATTCTGGCATTAAACGCCAGAACTGGCATAAAAGATGGAGTTAAACGCCCAAACTGGCACCAAAGCTGGCGTTTAACTCCAAGAAAAGTCTCTACATGTGAAAGCTTCAATGCTCAGTCCAAGCACACACCAAGTGGGCCCGAAAGTGGATTTCTGCATCATTTACTCATTTTTGTAAATCCTAGGTTACTAGTTCATTATAAATAGGACCTTTTACTATTGTATTTTCATCTTGGTTATTCTGGTTCCCCCTCTGGGGCTGAAGCCAATGAACACCATTATTACTTATGTATTTTCAACGATGGAGTTTCTACACCCCATAGATTAAGGTGTGGAGCTCTGCTGTTCTTCATGAATTGATGCAAAGTACTATTATCTTTCTATTCAACTCAAGCCTACTTCTTCTCTAAGATATTCATTTGCACACAGGAACATGATGAATGTGATGATTATGTGACACTCATCACCATTCTCACCTATGAACACGTGCCTGACAACCACTTTTGTTCTACATGAAACCAAGCTTGAATGTGTATCTCTTGGGTTTCTAATCTAAGATTAAAACCTTCGTGGTATAGGCTAGAATTATTGGAGGCGATTCTTGAGATCCGAAAAGTCTAAACCTTGTCTGTGGTATTCTGAGTAGGATCTGGGATGGGATGACTGTGACGAGCTTCAAATTCGCGAGTGTTGGGCGTAGTGACAGATGCAAAAGGATCAATGGATCCTATTCCAACATGAGTGAGAACCGACAGATGATTAGCCGTGCGGTGACAGTGCATTTGGACCATTTCACTGAGAGGACGGATGGTAGCCATTGACAACGGTGATCCCCCAACATACAGCCTGCCATGGAAAGGAGTACGCATGATTGGATGAAGGCAGTAGGAAAGCAAAGGTTTAGAAGCAACAAAGCATCTTCATATGCTTATCTTAAATCCTACCAATGAATTACATAAGTATTTCTATCTTATTTTATGTTTTAATTATATTTTACTCATCAAAACCTCAATACCATTTGAATCTGCCTGACTGAGATTTACAAGGATGACCATAGCTTGCTTCAAGCCGAAAATCTCCGTGGGATCGACCCTTACTCACGTAAGGTATTACTTGGACGACCCAGTGCACTTGCTGGTCAGCTGCACGGAGTTGTGTGAAAAGTGTGTGATCATGATTTTGTGTACCATTCTTCCTCCCAGCAAATTTTGTGATTCTTAACACAGGGAAGGATGAGAATGCCTTTATAATCCTAGGAAGACCTTTCCTAGCCACTGGAAGAGCTCTAATTGATGTAGAAGTAGGTGAATTAGTGCTCAGAGTGCATAATGAGCAACTGGTCTTTCATGTCTTCAAAGATATACATTCAGCAGGTAAAGAAGAGAGGTGCATGCTGACTGAGCTTATTGATCCAAACCTTCAAGAACCCCCTGATAATGCACAGCAGGAATTGCAGCTCAAACCTCCTTTAGTGACAACCAATAAAATTCCTCCTGATATCAAACCTAAGTTTTGTGTCGTGAATGCATCATCCACTAAGGAGGAGGTTCCCAAAAGAAGAAAATACCCAGGGGATGGAGAAACAAAAAGATCCCTACTGAAGGTTTCTCCCCAGGAATGAAGGTGGTGTTGACTAGAAATTCAGTATGGATTTATACAGTAAACAGAATCTTCTCTCTGGAGCATATTGAGCTAATTTATGGAGACACGGGAAAGAAGTTCAAAGTAAGGGGTGAAGATAAAGAAGCGCTTGTCGGGAGGAAACCCGATAATTTTGTATCCTTAGTTATTTTTCGTAGTAGTAGTTTTCTTACTTATTTGATTTTTAATGAGTTTTTATTGTTTTTCTGATCATGCAGCTATTTTATAACAGGAACCAAACACTTCAGGTGACATATAAAAAAGAAAACGAGCACACGACGCGCAAGCGGTCGCTGACGTGTGTGCATCATGTGTGTGTGTGAAAAATAAAAGTGAACAGAGAGTTGAGCAGGAGTGGCGCTGGAACTGTGCTGGGCACACAAGCCGCATCACGCGTACGCGTCCCTGACGCGTACGCATCGTTTGCGCTTTTTGCCACCCACGCATGCGCGTCCCTGACGCGTACGCGTGACCCTGAAAAACGGCGTAAATGTGCGCGTCATTTTCCAATCCTGGCCATCCACGCGTACACGTGCCTTACTCGTACGCGTCGCATGCGACGCCCAAATTAAACCCCTTAGCGCCTAATTTCAATTCATCTACCCCCCAATCCTAATTCTCTCTTGTTCTTTTATCATTTTATTATTCTTTCATCATACTATTTGTTTTTGTTTTCAGTTCTTCTTTGCTTGAGGACAAGCAACCCTTTAAGTTTGGTGTTGTCGCTTTGCTTATAGCTTTTCTGTTTATTTTCTTCCTGGAGGAATGAGATGGCCACTAGCATAACTGAGGTGGTTGAGTTCCTTTCATTCTATTTCTCTTCTGTTCTTATCTTGTTGTTTTCTGTTTTCTGTTGCTTTGATTGCCTGCATGGTCTTTAGTACTTTTAGTTCTTAAAATTAGTTTCATTCTACTATTTGTCTCATATACCGCTCACTGAACTTGAATCTAAAAAGAAAAAGAAAAAAAGAAGTGATATATTGCATGAGAAATTGAGTTTATATTGAAGAGTAGTCTTATTCACTTAAATGTGGTGGTATTTTTTGTGACTCTGAATGCATGACATGAACAGTGTATATTTAAATTTGAATAAAAAAATGTTGATGTACAAGGAATAGGAATTTAGAGAACTATTATGAAGTCTCTGCAATAAGTAAAAGTTTAATCCTTGAAGCAAAAAGAAACAGCAAAAAAAAAAAAGGAAAAAAAGGGATATAAAAGCAAGGTCCAAGGATCTGAGCATCAATGACTAGGGAGGTCAGACATGATTAAAAGCTCAAAGAGCTGTTTCCCTAGTCACATGCTTGTGGTGTTCTTGTGTCAAGTAATCCTTGAGACAAAACATTTAGAGTCGAGATCAATTGCAATTAGTAGAGTATGCCAAAGGCTTTGAGCATCACGGTCTGGGAGTAACTGAAAGGAAAATCAGAACCTAAAGAGAGTTCCCCAATTAACTGCTTGTGGTGTTTCTGTGTCAAGTGAAGCTTGAGACAAAACATTTAAAGTCACGACTAGGCTCAAGGTACAAAGCACCAAAGAAAAGAGAAAAATTGCTATGTTCAAGGGTTAAATTAAGTTACAAAGGATCAGAGAATTCATAATATTATCTGAATTCAAATTCCGAATGACAATGACATCCTTTTGATTCAAAGGAGAATTAGATGCCAAAACTATTTAGAGTTACAATGAATAAACCCCATTTTTAGAAGAGACATGAGCATAACTGAACTCTCACCTCTCATTCAAATTCACATCTTAATCATGTACTAATTTTGGTTGCTTGAGGACAAGCAACAATTCAAGTTTGGTGTTGTGATGCGTGAGCATCTTTCCTATCTTTTCCTAGTGAATTTGCATTTAATTTGTTGAGTTTAATTAAGAATTAATTATCTTTTAGCTACTATGGATGCAAATTTGAGTCTTGTGCAATTCTATTTATTTTAGATAGCATTCGGATGGATTTGATAGAGCTTCCGCAGAAAAAGAGAAGAAAGCTATATAGGGCAGGAATGGCTTAGAAGATGGAGAGGAAGCTTGAACAAATGGAATCAGCACAAGAATCAAAGGAGATGACAGCGAGGAGCAACGCGTGCACTTGCCTGACGCGTGCGCGTGATTTGGAGCTTTCCATGGCGACGCGTGCGCGTACCTGATGCGTACGCGTGAAAAGCGAAGTTGCACAGCGACGCGTGCGCATACATGACGCGTACGCGTGACACGCGAAGAAGATCATTGATGACTGGTCATCTTAGGCTAGTTTCACAAGCCTTTTTCATTAGTTTTTGTTTAGTTTTCATGCATTTTTAGACAATAAGTAAGTGTTTGACTGATAATTTCATGCTTGTCTTGACTCAATCAAACATAGGTAATTTTATGCATTTTCATTAGATTTCTTGCAAGATTTAGTTGATAATATGAATGATGCAAGATTTGATGATTATGCTAAGGCTTTGATATATCTGTTTGGTTGATGATAGGTGAAAAGATGAAGGAAAAGAAGCAGAAAGCACAAAATAAGCTCAAAGGAAGAATTCTGGACATACTTTTAAAGTTTGAGCATGTTTGGAGCCTTAGTCCATGCTTTTAAAAGCGTGGCCCATGATTTAAAAAGGGAGCGCGCTCCTGGCGCGAAAACGTCACGACGCGCACGCGTACAAGACGCGCACGCGTCGAGCAAGGAATTTTGAAGACCCACGCGTACGCATGCATGACGCGTATGCCTGCATGTAATTAGCGTTCGTTTGCAAAGAGAACGCTACGTTGCATAAGTGAACGCTTTCGTGCAATTTCAAAATTGGATTTGGAATTTTGCATCAGACGCGCACGCGCACATGACGCGCACGCGTCGATGGAAAATCTGGAAGGAAGCACGCGGATGTGTGGATGGCGCTGAAGCATGGAATCAACATTTTCCCACCCACGCACAAGCGCACATGACGCGTACGCGTGGGGTAGCATTCATTGCATGAACTCTGCGTTCGTTTTGTGAACGTTGCAAGGGACGCATACGCACAAGTAACGCGTACGCGTCGATGAGCCAAAACACCAGGGACGCGGAAGCGCATAGCACGCGTACGTGTGGGTGATCGAACACTCTGTTCTCTAAATGAATGCTACGTTCTCCTGGGAGTAGAATTTTGGTTTATTTGATCTGATTCAAAGCCCATTGAGGCTCCAAAGCAATCAGAGCCCATTGAACATCACTCAGGCACAAGACACACTTAGAATTGGATTTCATTTGAGTTGTAATTTGTTTTCAATTTCAATTTTATTTTGTAAAGCCTATATAAAGGCATCAGATTCATTTCAGAAAAAGAGAGCTCTCTTAGGCTGCAATAGTAGTAGGCAGCAGTAGGAGTAGGAGTAGGATAGAATAGAAAGCTCTCTTTGATATACTTTTATTTTTCTGCAATTGTTATATTTCAGTCTTGAATTTAATTTCACAGTTTCGTTTTCATTGAGCTTGATTTACTCTTCTGCACTTCTACTTCTCTGCAACGTTACATTTCTGTTCTTTATTCAATCTGATTTACTCTTCCAACAAGTTTAATTTTTTGCAAATACTCTAAGTTATGATTTACTGCTTCATTTAATTCCCTGCACCCAATTCCCTTTACATTTGCTGCAATTTACTTTTCTTGCTCTTTAAGATTCTGTAATTTACATTTCTTGTTCTTTAAGCTTCTGCCAATTTACCTTCTGTCCATTTACATTCTCTGCAATTTACTTTCTGCTGCTTCAATTTCATTTCATTCACCACTGTTAGCTTGAGTAAACTAATCACCCACTAAAGTTGCTTGATCCATAAATCCCTGTGGGATCGACCTCACTCTTGTGAGTTATTACTACTTGATGCGACCCAGTACACTTGCCGGTGAGTTTGTGTGGAAATCTAATTTTCACCCATCAAGTTTTTGGCGCCGTTGCCGGGGATTGATATAGATCGACAATGATTAAGTGGGTGAGAAGTCTAGATTAATAATTTTCTTTGTTTTTGCTCTTTTAATTTTCTGTTTTAAGTTGAAACCAAGGTGTTTGTATTTTTGCCTCACTAAGAAATTCTTCTCTGTGACATGAATTTCAATTTTCATTGGTGATGTATTTTACAAAATTCAAATGGAGTTCAACTCATCTTATGATCAAACAGATTTTATGGGATATTACCCACCATCACTAATCTCTAATGGTGGCTGGGAATATCACCAAGAAATCACAGATTCTGAGCACTCCAATCAATGGAGATATGCTTCAGAATCACAAGATGAGCAAGACAAGTTCATAGGATATTACCCACCACCACAATATGATTCAAGTCATTATCTTAATGATGGCTGGGAATATCACCAAGAAATGATAGATGATGAAGTAATTCACATGAGATATGATCCAAAACCACAAGATGACTTATGTCATTACCCTCATAGTGTCTGGGCATATCAACAAGAATGTGAACAATCAAGTGAAAGGAATCTCCTCCCAGAGCCACAAAGTGAATCATACTGTTATGACACTAACACAAACTATGGCTGGGAAGGGAATTCTAATACTCCATATGCTATTCATCAAGAGATATCATTGGAGTGTGCTTTCAATAAATTCATGCAAAATTCTCCCCCAATGCCACAAGTTGATCCATACGGTGATGAATTCAACAATTCTTCAAGTTGTACTTGGGAAGACCAAAATCAAAAAGCACTCAATGTGTCATACTCCATTAATCAAGAGCCATCATCACTTGAGAAAACCTTCAATTCATTCATGCAAAATTGCCCAACCTCACCTCACAGTCCCTCATTTGAAAATTCTTCATCATTTGACTATACCTCAGGACAAGAATCTTTCCAGACTTCTCAAAATAACTTTACCTCAATGTCCACATATCCAGAAACTCATTCTCAACCTCCATCCCTTGAGCTAGCATTTGAACAATACCTACAAACATCCATAGACTCTTGGAAAGAACAAGAAATCCTCTGCAATAAGATGGCTGGATATTTAGAGCAAGCAAGGAGAAACAAGGAACTGCTAAGCAAGGAAGATGAAAACCAATTGGTGAATGTGAAGGAGGAAGTAGAGAAGCAAGATGAAGAGGTCCATGTGTCAAGCAAAATTTCAATGAAGAATGAGGTTGTGGAGGTCTTTGAACCTAAAACTACAGATCTACAGAAGCCACTTGAGATGACCAAGGAACATGAAAACTCACAACCCCCACAAACTTTTCTAAACTAAAGACTTTCAACACTTGAATCTGTGATTGAAAAATATGAATAGGAGATGAAGAAATCCTGGGAAGATCAACAAATCTCCTCCATGAAAGTGTTATTAAGTCAAATGTTGAGTGCAGAGGAAGATGTAGAAGAACAAGAAAGTGAGGAAGATAATCAAGGAAGTCCAAACTCAAGTGAAGCAGAGAATTACATAGATGAAGGGCTCATGGAACCATCAATTCAAAAGGCTCTTGATGAAGATACAACTCCAATAATCACACAGCAACAATGTCTTGAAATCAAAGAAGTGAAGGCAACCAACAACAACACCGAAGAGAGGATTGTGACCAAGCTACCATTGAACATATCAGGGAAGAAGGAGAGGTCAACCACAAGCAATCTAACCCTTGGACCACCAGTAAGAAAGCTCAATCAAGCAACCAACAAAAGGAAGCTTGCTGGGGAGAGGCCAAGAAAAGGGGCACTGACTGGCTCCTCTTTACCATTGAGGTCATTCCTCTTAACAAACTGGAAGAAGAGGAAGAAAGTCATCAGCTACAGGTCAGTAGTTTTTTCTTTCTTAGTTATTTCAATAAAAGAGTTAAGTAGATTTCTCTGTATTGCAAAGAGCAAAGTTTGGTGTTGCACACCAAAATAATTAAGGGGTGAATGTTGGATGCTAAGTTTGGTGTTCCACCAAAAAAATTCATTAAGAACACATTGCACCCTCAGCATGACTAGTATCGGCTCCAAACAATCAGAGAGACTACTTAATAATTGTTATGTTTCTAGTTTTTAGTCTATTTTTTTAGTTCATAGTTGTTTTCTAGTTCATAGTTTATTTTCTAAATAAAAGTGCTTGGTGTTTCATACATGTATTCTGCTATATATAAAAGTAGGCAAGGAACTAAGTTTGGTGTTCTCACACTAACTTAGGATCAGAGAATCACAAGCATACATGCATGCTAACTGTTTCTCAAGTGCTTGGGGGAACAAGTAACTTTCAATATCTATTGTAGGAAGTCGTTCAATCTCTTGGAAAGAAGGATACATCATCATGTGGATGGACAACATGGAACACAACAATGATGATGACACAGAGGAAACAAATGGACTCCAAGAGGTTGTATTGTTCTCTGACTGACTTTAGCTTAAATATGACAATTGAAAGTGTAAATGTCCTCTGTTGATTAGTATCTCCTTAGATTTATTTGCTATCTGTCAGTTTATTTATTTCCATGCTGTTGTGGCTTGCTAGTCTAAGTGCTTGATTTATTTTTATCTTACTTGAATTATATGCTTTGTTCCTCAGGCTTGAATAAAAGAAAAATAACTGTGAAATAGAGAAAGAGTAAAAGTCTGGTATGATATGAGACAGAATGAGGTTATGTGGTAGTATGTGCTGGTTCATTAGTTGATTTATAAATAAGGCTGAATGTTGGAATAACTTTGTGATGTGAACTTGAGTTGCATTTCATGAGACTTGACAAATGAAAAAAGTTCCAAAATAAAAGAAAGAAAATGCAAGAGAAAGAAATAAAAAGGAATAAACAAGGCTCGGTACCAATTGCTGAAAATTTGGATAAATGCCTGTGATGTTTTTGTACAAAGATAAGCTTGGATAACTAGGTTCTAAAGGGGTGCTTCATCACCCAGCAACTTGGGTTAACTAACCCGGGATTGCCAACTGGTGCACGAAATTGTGATCATCAACAATGGCGCCAAAGACTTGGAGCTCTCAAACGTGAATCACACTTTGTCACAATTCCGCACAACTAACAAGCAAGTGCACTAGGTCGTCCACGTAATAAACCTTACGTGAGTAAGGGTCGATCCCACGGAGATTGTCGGCTTGAAGCAAGCTATGATCACCTTGTAAATCTCAGTCAGGCGGATTCAAATGGTTATGGAGAATTGATAATTAAAAGATAAATAAAACATAAAATAAGATAGAGATACTTATGTAATTCATTGGTAGGAATTTCAGATAAGTGTATAGAGATGCTTTGTTCCTTCTGAACCTCTGCTTTCCTATTGCCTTCATCCAATCATTCATACTCCTTTCCATGGCAAGCTGTATGTTGGGTTTCACCGTTGTCAATGGCTACCTCCCGTCCTCTCAGTGAAAATGTTCCAAATGTGCTGTCACCGCACGGCTAATCAGCTGTTGGTTCTCGATCATGCTAGAATAGGATCCATTGATCCTTTTGCGTATGTCACACGCCCAACAATCACGAGTTTAAAGCTCGTCACAGTCATCCCTTCCCAGATCCTACTCGGAATACCACAGACAAGGTTTAGACTTTCCGGATCTCAAGAATGACCACCAATAATTCTAGCCTATACCACGAAGGTTCCAATCTTAGATTAGAAACCCAAGAGATATGCATTCAAGCCATTGCTAGTAGAACAGAGGTGGTTGTCAGGCAAATGTTCATAGGTGAGAATGATGATGAGTGTCACGGATCATCACATTCGTCAAGTTGTAGAACGAATGAAAATCTTAGAGAAGAAGTAGGCGTGAATTGAATAGAAGAATAATAGTAATTGTATTAATTCATGAAGAACAGCAGAGCTCCACACCTTAATCTATGGTGTGTAGAAACTCCACCATTGAAAATACATAAGAACAAAAGGGTCTAGGCATGGCCGAATGGCCAGCCCCCAAACGTCTATGAAAGTATATTCCAAATATGAAAATACAATAGCAAAATGTCCTATTTATAGAAAACTAGTAGCCTAGGGTTACAGAAATAAGTAATTAATGCAAAAATCTTCTTCCGGGCCCACTTGGTGTGTGCTTGGGCTGAGCATTGAAGCTTTCATGTGTAGAGACTTTTCTTGGAGTTAAACGCCAGCTTTTGTGCCAGTTTGGGCGTTTAACTCCAGCGTTTATGCCAGTTCTAGCGTTTTGACGCCAGAATTTCTATGCTGACTTGGAACGCCGGTTTGGGACATTAAATCTTGGGCAAAGTAAAGACTATTATATATTTCTGAAAAGCCCAGAATGTCTACTTTCCAACGCAATTGAGAGCGCACCAATTAGGCCTCTGTAGCTCCAGAAAATCTACTTTGAGTGCAGGGAGGTCAGAATCCAACAGCATCTGCAGTCCTTTTTCAGCCTCTAAATAAGATTTTTGCTCAGGTCCCTCAATTTCAGCCAGAAAATACTTGAAATCATAGAAAAACACACAAACTCATAGTAAAGTCCAGAAATGTGATTTTTATTTAAAAACTAATAAAAACATAATAAAAACTAACTAAAATATACTAAAAACATACTAAAAACAATGCCAAAAAGCGTATAAATTATCCGCTCATCACAACACCAAACTTAAATTGTTGCTTGTCCCCAAGCAACTGAAAATCAAATAGGATAAAAAGAATAGAATATACAATGAATTCCAAAAATGTCTATGAAGATCAGTATTAACTAGATGAGCGGGGCTTTTAGCTTTTTGCTTCTGAATAGTTTTGGCATCTCACTTTATCCTTTGAAGTTTAGAATGATTGGCTTCTATAGGAACTCAGAATCCAGATAGTGTTATTGATTCTCCTAGTTAAGTATGTTGATTCTTGAACACAGTTACTTTATGAGTCTTGGCCGTGACCCTAAGCATTTTGTTTTCCAGTATTACCACCGGATACATAAATGCCACAGACACATAACTGGGTGAACCTTTTCAGATTGTGACTCAGCTTTGCTAGAGTCCCCAATTAGAGGTGTCTAGAGCTCTTAAGCACACTCTTTTTGCTATGGACCACGACTTTAACCGCTCAATCTCAAGTTTTCACTTGACACCTTCACGCCACAAGCACATGGTTAAGGACAGCTTAGTTTAGCCGCATAGGCCAGGATTTTTTTCCTGTGGGCCCTCCTATCCACTGATGCTCAAAGCCTTGGATCCTTTTTATTTTACCCTTACCTTTTGGTTTAAAGGGCTATTGACTTTTTCTGCTTGCTTTTTCTCTTTTTTTCGTATATGTATATATTTTTTTTGCAAGCTTTTCACTGCTTTTTCTTGCTTCAAGAATCAATTTTATGATTTTTCAGATCTTCAAATAACATTTCTCCTTTTTCCATCATTCTTTCAAGAGCCAACAATTTTAACATTCATAAACAACAAATTCAAAAATATGCACTATTCAAGCATTCATTCAGAAGACAAGAATTATTGCCACCACATCAGAATAATTAAACTGTTTTAAAATTTGAAATTCATGTACTTCTTTTTCTTTTTCGATTAAAAACATTTTTCTTTTAAGAAAGGTGATGGATTCATAGGACATTCATAACTTTAAGGCATAGACACTAAGACACTAATGATCATGTAATAAAGACACAAACATAAAGCATAAAAATTCAAAAAACAGAAAAAAAAGAACAAGGAAATTAAAGAACGGGTCCACCTTAGTGATGACGGCTTGTTCTTCCTCTTGAAGATCTTATGGAGTGCTTGAGCTCCTCAATGTCTCTTCCTTGCCTTTGTTGCTCCTCCCTCATGGTTCTTTGGTCTTCTCTAATTTCATGGAGGAGGATGGTATGCTCTTGGTGCTCCACCCTTAGTTGTCCCATATTAGAACTTAATTCTCTTAGGGAGATGTTGATTTGCTCCCAATAGTTTTGTGGAGGAAAATGCATCCCTTAAGGCATCTCAGGGATTTCATGATGAGGAATTTCCTCATGCTCTTGTCCATGAGTGGGATCTCTTGTTTGCTCCATCCTTTTCTTAGTGATGGGCATGAGGTCATGCCTTCTTAGTTGAACCGGCTTCCCTCTTGAAAGGGACCTCAGGGATCACCTTTTTTTTTTTGCCACTACTTCATAGAAGTGGTCTTGATGCACCCTTGAGATGAATCTCTCCATCTCCCATGACTCAGAGGTGGAAGCTTTTGCCTTCCCTTTCCTCTTTCTAGAGGTTTCTCTGGCCTTAGGTGCCATAAATGGTTATGGAAAAACAAAAAGCTTTAGCTTTTACCACACCAAACTTAGAAGGTTTGCTCGTCCTCGAGTAAAAGAAGAAAGAAAAGAGTAGAAGAAGAAGAAATAGAGGAGATGGAGGGGGCTTAGTGTTTTGGCCAAGGGGGAGAAGTATTGTTTAGGTTGTGTGGAAATGAAGGAGTGAAGATGGGTTTATATAGGGGTGGAGAGAGGGTAGGGTTTTAGTCATGTATGGGTGGGTTTGGGAAGGAAAGTGGTTTGAATTTGAATGATGAGGTAGGTGGGGTTATATAATGGATGGATGTGGATTGGTGAAGAGATTATGGAGAAGAGGGTAGTATTTGATTGGTGAGGGGTTTTTGGGAAAGAGGTATTGAGGTGATTGGTGAATGGGTGAAGAAGAAAGAGAGAGAGATGAGGTAGGTGGGGATCCTGTGGGGTCCACAGATCCTGAGGTGTCAAGGATTTTTCATCCTAGTACCAAGTGGCGTACAAAACGCACTTTTCTGCCAATCTTGGCATTAAACGCCAGGTTGCTGCCCATTTCTGGCGTTTAACGCCAGCTTCTTGCCCTTTTCTGGCATTAAACGCCAGGTTTGTGCCCCTTTCTGGCGTTAAACGCCCAGAATGGTGCCAGACTGGGCGTTTAACGCCCATTCTGCTGCCCTTACTGGCGTTTAAACTCCAGTAGGCTTCTCCTCCAGGGTGTGCTATTTTTCATTCTGTTTTTCAGTTTGTTTTTGCTTTTTCAATTGTTTTTGTGACTTCACATGATCATCAACCTACAGAAAACATAAAATAACAAATAGAAATTTAACATAGATAAGTAAAAATTGGGTTGCCTCCCAACAAGCGCTTCTTTAATGTCAATAGCTTGACAGTGGGCTCTCATAGAGCCTCACAGATACTCAGAGCATGATGATGGCCTCCCAACACCAAACTTAGAGGTTGGTTGTGGCCTTCCAACACATAACTTAGAGTTTGAATGTGGGGATTTTGTTTGACTCTGCATTGAGAGAAGCTTTTCATGCTTCTTCTCCATGATTATAGAGGGAGATCCTTGAGCTTTAAACACAAGGGAGTCCTCATTCACTTGAAGGACCAATTCTCCTCTGTCAACATCAATCACAGCTTTTGCTGTGGCTAGGAAGGGTCTGCCAAGGATGATGGATTCATCCATACACTTCCCAGTCTCTAAGATTATGAAATCAGCAGGGATGTAATGGTCTTCAACCTTTACCAAGACATCCTCTACAAGTCCATAAGCTTGTTTCCTTGAATTGTCTGTCATCTCTAATGAGATTCTTGCAGCTTGCACCTCAAAAATTCCTAGTTTCTCCATTACAGAGAGAGGCATGAGATTTATGCTTGACCCTAGGTCACACAGAGCCCTTTCAAAGGTCATGGTGCCTATGGTGCAAGGTATTGAGAACTTTCCAGGATCTTGTCTCTTTTAGGGTAATTTCTGCCTAGTCAAGTCATCCAGTTCTTTGGTGAGCAAGGGGGGTTCATCCTCCCAAGTCTCATTACCAAATAACTTGGCATTTAGTTTCATGATTGCTCCAAGGTACTTAGTAACTTGCTCTTCAGTAACATCTTCATCCTCTTCAGAGGAAGAATACTTATCAGAGCTCATGAATGGCAGAAGTAAATTCAATGGAATCTCTATGGTCTCAGTGTGAGCCTCAGATTCCCATGGTTCCTCATGAGGGAACTCCATGGAGGCCAGTGGATGTCCATTGAGGTCTCCTCAGTGGTGATCAATACCTCTTCTTCCTCTCCAGGTTCGGCCGTGTGGGTTATGGTGATGGCCTTGCACTTTCCTTTTGGATTCTCTTCTGTATTGCTTGGAAGAGCACTAGGAAGGAGTTCAGTAACTTTCTTGCTCAGCTGACCTACTTGTGCCTCCAAATTTCTAATGGAGGACCTTGTTTCAGTCATGAAACTTTGAGTGGTTTTAATTAGATCAGAGACTACAGTTGCTAATTCAGAGTGGCTCTGCTTAGAATTCTCTGTCTGTTGCTGAGAAGATGATGGAAAAGGTTCGCCATTGCTAAACTTATTTCTTCCACCATTATTGTTGTTGAAGCCTTGTTGAGGCCTCTGTTGATCCTTCCATGAGAGGTTTGGATGATTCCTCCATGAAGGATTATAGGTGTTTCCATAGGGTTCTCCCATGTAATTCACCTCTTCCATTGCAGGGTTCTCAGGATCATAAGCTTTTTCTTCAGATGAAGCTTCTTTGGTACTGCCTGTTGCTGCTTGCATTCTAGACAGACTCAGAGAAATCATATTGACTTGTTGAGTTAATATTTTATTCTGAGCCAATATGGCATTCTGAGTATCAATCTCAAGAACTCCTTTCTTTTGATTTGTCCCATTATTCACAGGATTCCTTTTAGAAGTGTACATGAATTGGTTATTTGCAACCATTTCAATGAGTTTCTGAGCTTCTGCAGGCATCTTCTTCAGATGAAGAGATCCTCCAGTAGAGCTGTCCAATGACATCTTGGACAGTTCAGACAGACCATCATAGAAGATACCTATGATGCTCCATTCTGAAAGTATGTCAGAAGGACACCTTCTGATTAATTGCTTGTATCTTTCCCAAGCTTCATAGAGGGATTCACCTTCCTTTTGTCTAAAGGTTTGGACTTCCACTCTAAGCTTACTCAATTTTTGAGGTGGAAAGAACTTTGCCAAGAAGGCATTGACTAGCTTTTCCCAAGAGTTCAGGCGGTTGTGAATCCAACCATGTTCTAGCTCTGTCTCTCAAAGGGAAAAAGCATAAGTCTATAGACCTCGGGATCAACCCCATTGGTCTTGACAGTGTCATAGATTTGCAGAAATTCAGCTAAGAACTGATGAGGATCTTCCATTAGAAGTCCATGAAACTTGCAATTCTGTTGCATCAGAGAAACTAATTGAGGCTTAAGCTCAAAGTTATTTGTTCCAATGGCAGGGATTGAGATGTTTCTCCCATAGAAGTCAGGAGTAGGTGCAGTAAAGTCACCAAGCACCTTCCTTGCATTGTTGACATTGTTGTTGTTTCCGGCTGCCATGGCTTTTTCTTGTTTGAAAATTTCTGTTAGGACCTCTATAGAGAGTTGTACTTCAGCTTCTCTTAGCTTTCTCTTCAAGTTCCTTTCAGGTTCAGGATCAGCCTCAACAAGAATGCTTTTGTCCTTGCTCCTGCTCATATGAAAGAGAAGAGAACAAGAAAGTATGGAATCCTCTATGTCACAGTATAGAGATTCCTTGAAGTGTCAGAGGAAAAGAAGAATAGAAGAAGAAGGTAGAAAGAGAAGAATTCGAACTTATCAAGAGGGATAGAGTTTGAATTGTTGATAGTGGAGGAGTGTTAGTCCTTTAAATAGAAGGATGTGAGAAGAGGGGAAGAATTTTCGAAAATAAATTAAAAAGATTTTGAAATAATTAAAAGAAATTTTGAAAATTTGGTAAATGATTTTCGAAAATTAAGATTGGGAAAGAAATTAAGTGATTTTTGAAAAAGATTTTGAAATTAGAAATAAAAAAGATATGATTGAAACTTAATTTTGAAAAAGATATGATTGAGAAGATATGATTGAGAATCAAATTTAAAAAGAAAGTTTTAAAATTAAAGTTGATTACTTGACTAATCAAGAAATTAAAAGATATGATTCTAGAATTAAAATTTGATCCTTTCTTAATAGGCAAGTAACAACTTGAAAATTTTGAATTAAATCATTAATTGTTAGCAAGTATTTTCGAAAATAGTAAAAAAAATGGAAAGAAATTTATTTTGAAAAGATATGATTGAAAAGATATGATTTGAAAAAGATTTGATTTTGAAAACTTATGAAAACTTGAAAAAAATTTGAATTAAAAACAAAATCTTCCCTCTTATGTCATCCTAGCGTTAAACGCCCAGAATGGTATCCAATCTGGCGTTTAACGCCCAAAATGCTACCCTTTTGGGCGTTTAACGCCCAGCCAGGTACCCTGGCTGGCGTTTAAATGCCAGTTTCCTTCTTCACTGGGCGTTTTGAACGCCCAGCTTTTTCTGTGTAATTCCTCTGCTGCATGTTCTGAATCTTCAATTCTCTGTATTATTGACTTGAAACGACGTAATTTTGAAAAATTTTTGGATTTTGATGATGAGGAACAATCAAAATGCAATTAAACATGGAAAACTAAGATCAAATACATAATGCATGCAAGGCACCAAACTTAAAAGTTTGTATACTAAGGACTATAACAATTTGAAAAATGCATGTGAGAAACAACTAAACACACAAAACAAGAGAATTTAAAGATCAGAGCAAGGAAATCATCAAGAACATCTTGAAGATCAATGACAAACATGATGCATGTAATTTTCGAAAATTAGAAGAATAAAGACATGCAATTGACACCAAACTTAAAATTAGACACTAGACTTAAACAAGAAACATAGAATATTTTTTATTTTTATAGTTTTATAAATTTTTTTGTGATTTTTCGAAAATTGAGTGGAAAAGAAAATAAAGGGATTCAAAATTTTTAATAAGAATTCCAGCAATCATGCAATGTTAGTCTAAAGCTTCAGTCTAAAAAGATTAGACATGGCTAGCCAAGCTTCAGCAGGAGATTACATTCAACGGCTAAATTGATGAGAATCAATTAGCTTGTGTGATGATAAGAACATCACCTTGAAACTCTAGAATTCATTCTTAAAAATTCTGAAGAAAATAAAAAGAAAAGAACCTAATCTAAGCAACAAGATGAACCGTCAGTTGTCCAAACTCGAACAATCCCCGGCAACAGCGCCAAAAACTTGGTGCACGAAATTGTGATCATCAACAATGGCGCCAAAGACTTGGAGCTCTCAAACGTGAATCACACTTTGTCACAATTCCGCACAACTAACCAGCAAGTGCACTAGGTCATCCAAGTAATAAACCTTACGTGAGTAAGGGTCGATCCCACGGAGATTGTCGGCTTGAAGCAAGCTATGGTCACCTTGTAAATCTCAGCCAGGCAGATTCAAATGGTTATGGAGAATTGTTAATTAAAAGATAAATAAAACAAAAAATAAGATAGAGATACATATGTAATTCATTGGTAGGAATTTCAGATAAGCGTATGGAGATGCTGTGTTCCTTCTGAACCTCTGCTTTCCTATTGCCTTCATCCAATCATTCATACTCCTTTCCATGGCAAGCTATATGTTGGGTTTCACCGTTGTCAATGGCTACCGCCCGTCCTCTCAGTGAAAATGTTCCAAATGCGCTGTCACCGTACGACTAATCAGCTGTTGGTTCTCGATCATGCTGGAATAGGATCCATTGATCCTTTTGCGTCTGTCACACGCCCAACAATCGCGAGTTTGAAGCTCGTCACAGTCATCCCTTCCTAGATCCTACTCAGAATACCACAGACAAGGTTTAGACTTTCCGGATCTCAAGCATGACCGCCAATAATTCTAGCCTATACCACGAAGGTTCCAATCTTAGATTAGAAACCCAAGAGATACGCATTCAAGCCATTGCTAGTAGAACAGAGGTGGTTGTCAGGCACATGTTCATAGGTGAGAATGATGATGAGTGTCACGGATCATCACATTCATCAAGTTGAAGAACGAATGAATATCTTAGAGAAGAAGTAGGCGTGAATTGAATAGAAGAACAATAGTAATTGTATTAATTCATGAGAACAGCAGAGCTCCACACCTTAATCTATGGTGTGTAGAAACTTCACCGTTGAAAATACATAAGAACAAAAGAGTCTAGGCATGGCCAAATGGCCAGCCCCCAAACGTCTATGAAAGCATATTCCAAATATGAAAATACAATAGCAAAAGGTCTTATTTATAGAAAACTAGTAGCCTAGGGTTACAAAAATAAGTAATTAATGCATAAATCTTTTTTCGGGCCCACTTAGTATGTGCTTGGGCTTAGCATTGAAGCTTTCATGTGTAGAGACTTTTCTTGGAGTTAAACGCCAGCTTTTGTGCCAGTTTGGGTGTTTAACTCCAGCTTTTATGCCAGTTCTGGCATTTTGACGCCAGAATTTTTATGGTGACTTGGAACGCCGGTTTGGGCCACCAAATCTTGAGCAAAGTATGAACTATTATATATTTCTGAAAAGCCCAGGATGTCTACTTTTCAACGTAATTGTGAGCGCACCAATTGGGCTTTTGTAGCTCCAGAAAATCCACTTCGAGTGCAGGGAGGTCAGAATCCAACAGCATCTGTAGTCCTTTTTCAGCCTCTAAATCAGATTTTTGCTCAGGTCCCTCAATTTCAACCAGAAAACACCTGAAATCACAGAAAAACACACAAACTCATAGTAAAGTCTAGAAATATGATTTTTATTTAAAAACTAATAAAAACATAATAAAAACTAACTAAAATATACTAAAAACATACTAAAAACAATGCCAAAAAGCGTATAAATTATTCGCTCATCACCAACTGAAAGTCCACCATCAAGAGCTACTTTGAGACAAAGCATTTAGTGACCCAAAAAGGTGCTGGGCATCAATTTCCAAAGGACAAAACAAGCTAACTGCCTGTGATATGTGTGTGCTAAGGAGAAGCTTGAGCAAGTAAGCCCATAGGGGTGTTTCAATACCTAGCATCTTGAACCAACTGGGGTGAGAATGCTGGCTAAAAGCTTAATCTATAAAGCTGCCTTTCCACATAGCATTAAGCCTGAGCAAGCAATGAATCTCAGCCAAGAAAGAGAACAAGAAAAACTAAGGACCAAGCAATAACAAGTCTCATTTTTGGTGTAATTCAAGTAAGGATCCAAAGGAGTGTTGATGTCTCAGTCACAGAATAAAAGTCTATAAGATACCATGCATGAAAACCCCATTAATCAATATCCAATGTCTTCCAATAAAGGGCTTATACACTTTTCTGCTTCCATTAATTTTCCTTATGCTTTACTGCTTGCTTGGGGACAAACAAGATTTAAGTTTGGTGTTGTGATGACAAGTCATCTTAGGCTAGTTTCACAAGCCTTTTTCATTAGTTTTTATTTAGTTTTCATGCATTTTTAGACAATAAGTA
Source organism: Arachis hypogaea (assembly GCF_003086295.3). NCBI lineage: Eukaryota > Viridiplantae > Streptophyta > Magnoliopsida > Fabales > Fabaceae > Arachis > Arachis hypogaea. Next base: position 109,094,826 of record NC_092051.1, on the reverse strand, counting down.
AGTGTTTAAGTGATAATTTCATGCTTGTCTTGACCCAATCATACATTAGTAATTTTATGCATTTTCATTAGATTTCTTGCAAGATTTAGTTGATAATATGAATGATGCAAGATATGATGATTATGCTAAGGCTTTGATATATCTGTTTGGTTGATGATAGGTGAAAAGATGAAGGAGAAGAAGCAAAAAGCACAAAATAAGCTCAAAGGAAGAATTCTGGATATACTTTTGAAGTTTGAGCACGTTTAGAGCCTTAGGCCACGCATTTAAAAGCGTGGCCCATGATTTAAAAAGGGAGGGCGCTCCTGGCGCGAAAACGTCACGACGCAAACGCGTACAAGACGCGCACGCGTCGAGCAAGGAATTTTGAAGACCCACGCGTACGCGTGCATGACGCGTATGCGTTGATGTAATTAGCGTTCGTTTGCAAAGAGAACGCTACGTTTCATAAGTGAACGCTTTCATGCAAATTGAAAATTGGAATTGGAATTTTGCAACTGATGCGCACGCGCACATGACGCGCACGCGTCGATGGAGAATCTGGAAGGAAGCACGCCGATGCGTGGGTGGCGCTGAAGCATGAAATCAACATTTTCCCACCTACGCGCAAGCGCACATGACGTGTACACGTGGGGTAGCGTTCATTGCATGAACACTGCGTTCGTTTTGTGAACGTTGCAAGGGACGCGTACGCACAAGTGACGCGTACGCGTCGATGAGCTAAAACACTAGGGACGCGGAAGTGCATAGCACGCATACGCGTGGGTACCCGAATGCTCCATTCTCTAAATGAACGCTACGTTCTCCTGGGAGCATAATTTTGGTTCATTTGATCTGATTCAAAGCCCATTGAGGCTCCAAAGCAAGCAGAGCCCATTGAACATCACTCAGGCACATGACACACTTAGAATAGGATTTCATTTTGAGTTGTAATTTATTTTCAATTTCAATTTTATTTTGTAAAGCTTATATAAAGGCATCAGATTTATTTCAGAAAAAGAGAGCTCTCTTAGGCTGCATGGTGCGGAATTTATAACCACAGACTAACCGGCAAGTGCACCGGGTCGTACCAAGTAATACCTTACGTGAGTAAGGGTCGATCCCACGAGGATTGATGGATTAAGCAACAATAGTGTTTGATAGGATTAGTTAGACAAACAGAAAATAGTGTTGAGATGCAATATAAAAGACATTAAACAATATAAAGAATATTGAAGAAAGGCAAGTAAATACTTTGGGAAGAAAATACGGAGAAGATACTTAAGGCTTCAGAGTTATCTATTTTTCTGGAATTATTTTTCTTACTAACTATTTTAATCATGTAGGATTTAATTTATGACAAACTATATGTGACTAGACCCTAATTCCTTAGACCTTCCTAGTCTTCTCTAAAATTCATCAACAGCCAATTCCTTGGTCAATTAATTCCAATTAGAGAGTGATGATCAAATTCCAGTTTATATGCCACAAAAACTCTAATTACCTAAAAATAAAAGGATTATATGTCACGTATCCCGTTAAATCCAGATAATTAAAATTTAGGAGAATATGTTTTCAAGCTGTTGTTCAAGTAAAGAGGTTTTCCAAATTATATAAGAACTCAAATAGAAAGAGGGTCATACTTCCATTCCACCCAAATTCATAAAATAAAGAGCGAAAACAATTCTTAAATTATAAATCTATACATAATTTAAAATAGAAAAGCAATAAAATCAATCCAAAGAAATAGACAGAGCTCCTAACCTTAACAGTGGAGGATTAGTTGCTCATAGTTCAGAGTAGAAAACTAGGATTGTAAATTGGGATAGAATGGGATCCTCCCCATGACCTCTCTAAAGGAAGGAAAGCTTCTTCCTTTTATAACTAATCCTAATAAATTTAAAATCTAATATCTAAAACTAAAAATTAAAATAATATCTTTTCCTAATTTAAGATTTGAATTTAAATTTGAATTAATTAACAGATCTTAGGTTGATGGGTGGGGACCACTTGTTCTGTCCATTCTGCAGCTTCTAATCTGTGTTTTCTGGACTGAAAATTGAGTTAAAATAGCCCAGAAATCGCCCCTAGCATTTTTCTGCATTTTCTGCACGTGGCACATGTGACGCGTCCGCGTCGTCCACGCATTCGCGTCATTTGTGCAGATTCCAGTCCACGCGTTCGCGTCAGGCACGCGATCGGGTCATTGCGATCTCCTCCATTCCGCGCGGTCGCGTGAGCCATGCGTCCGTGTCGGTATTCGCTGGTCATCTCCTTGGTTTCTTCTCTTTCTCTGCAGAAACTTCATCAAATCCATCCGAATGCTATCTAAAATAAATAAAATTGCACAAAACTCAAAATAGCATCCATAGTGACTAAAATATAATTAATTCTTAATTAAACTCAACAAATTATATGCAAATTCACTAGGAAAAGATAGACAAGATGCTCACGCATCACAACACTAAACTTAAACTGTTGCTTGTCCTCAAGCAACCAAAACTAATATAAGCTTAGGATATGAATTTGCATGAGAATGAGAGTTCGATTAAGCCCATGTCTCTTCTTATAGTGGGGTTTACAACTGCAATCCTGAATAGTTTTGGCATCTCACTTTATCCTTTGAAGTTCAGAATGATTGGCATCCATAGGAACTCAGAATTCAGATAGTGTTATTGATTCTCCTAGTTCAGTATGTTGATTCTTGAACACAGCTACTTTATGAGTCTTGGCCGTGACCCTAAGCATTTTATTTTTCAGTATTACCACCGGATACATAAATGCCACAAACATATAACTGGGTGAACCTTTTCAGATTGTGACTCAGCTTTGCTAGAGTCCCCAGTTAGAGGTGCCCAGAGTTCTTAAGCACACTCTTTTTGCTTTGGATCACGACTTTAACCGCTCAGTCTCAAGCTTTTCACTTGACACCTTCACGCCACAAGCACATGGTTAGGGACAGCTTGATTGGGCCGCTTAGGCCAGGATTTTATTCCTTTAGGCCCTCCTATCCATTAATGCTCAAAGCCTTGGATCCTTTTTACCCTTTGCCTTTTAGTTTAAAGGGTTATTGGCTTTTTCTGCTTGCTCTTTTTCTTTTTTTCTTTTTTTTTTATTATTTTTTTTGCAAGCTTTGTGTTTTTCACTGCTTTTTCTTGCTTCAAGAATCAATTTTATGATTTTTCATATTATCAATAACATTTCTCTTTTTTCATCATTCTTTCAGGAGCCAACAATTTTAACATTCATAAGCTTCACTATAAAAAATATGCACTATTCAAGCATGCATTCAGAATCACAGAAAAATACCACCACATCTAAGTAAATGAGACTACTCTAAAAATTAAATTCAAATTCTCATGCACTACATCTGTTCTTCTTTCTTTTTGATTTCAAGCTTAGTGGGCAATACATGCAACATCTTTCAGAATTAAAGCACTTAACAGAAAAATTAAACTATAACCTATGAATCTACTAATAAAGGATCATGCAGCAAACAAAGCAAACTAGCAGAAAACCAGAACATACATAATAAAAGCGGGAAGAAAAAAAATGAAAGGAACTCAACCACCTTAGTAATCTGAGCGGTCATTTTATTCTTCAGGTTGTGCTCCTTTGTGAAAATGATTCGCCTCCCTTTTAGTGCCATAGGAATAAACAGAAAACCCTTAAGTGAAGCGTTAACACCAAACATAAAGGTTTTCTTGTCCTCAAGCAAAGAAGAACTGAAAATAGAAAGAGACAAATATTATTATGAAAGAAAAAGGAAAGGATAAAAGAACAAGAGAGAATAGGGATTGGGAGAGAGAGAGAGAAAGAAAACTGGGCGGCGCAAACGACGCGTTCGCGTACAGCACGCGATCGCGTACGTCGCGCATTCTTCATAATGACACGTTAGCGTCAGGCAAGTGTCCGCGTGCCCTGGATTTTGTGCGATTCGCGTGAAGCCAGCTGCGCGCCCGCGTGACTTTCTGTTCACATGGCTTGGGAGCCAAATTTTCATACGACGCGTTCGTGTCATGCACGCGCACGCGTGGATGGCTATTTATGCAAATGACGCGGCGTCGGCCACGGGTTCGCGTGGGCAGTTTTGTGCTTTTAGCCTACTTCCACCCCTAAGCTAGCATAACTCTCTGTCCAGACACCTTTTACGTCGATTTTTCGGGTCATGCGTCCGCGTGGGTGACGCGAACGCGTGAAGTGCCAAAATCATGAGTGACATGCACGTGTGGGCTTGTTCGGGCGAAAGGCTTCATGCCGGCACCACTCCCGCGCAACTCTCTGTCAATTTTTTTTTCTCCCAACCCTAGATGACGCGTACGCGTCAGCGACGCTTGCGCGTCGGGTGCTTTTTTTTTTTAGCCTAAGGTGTTCGGTTCCTATGATAAAATAGCTGCATGATCAGAAAATTAGTAAGAACTCAATAAAAATCAACTAAGTAAAAACTACTACTACGAAAAACAACTAAGAATGAAAAAGAACGATCATACCACGGTAGGTTGTCTCCCACCAAGCACTTTTAGTTAAAGTCCTTAAGTTGGACATGTTGTGAGCTTCTTGTCATGGTGGCTTGTGCTTGTACTGATCCAGAAATCTCCACCAATATTTGTAATTCCAATGGCTACCGGGATCCCAAACTAGGCGCATAAAGCCTTTGAAGCAAGTGACAAGGCCCCAAGAGTGTTGATTGTGGGAATGAATTTCAGGGTCCCAAACCTTGATTTTACACCCGTCTTCTTGTGTATCAGCATTGTTTCCACCGGGTGCAATTGATCTGAATTCTCACAGAGACATCCAAACAATCTTCTAAACCCATTCAATTGAGCTCTACACCAATTCTTGCACTTCAATTCGGAGCATGCAACTATATTGAACCTTGCTTGACAATTCTTAGCACTAACCATCTTCCTCTTACTCCTAATGCCACAAAGAGCTCTAAGTTGACCATCCGTCTCCAGTAGCCCATATTCAAGTTGGAAATTAAGGGTTAAGGATTGAAATTTTACCCACTTGAATGTTGTATTGGATGGTGACGGCTTTGGAAAAGGTCTTGCAAGCTCCACTCCCTTGTGTTCTTTTTTGAATTCTTCCACCTCTTTGCAAGCTTCCTCAATTTCAACCTCTTCCTCTTGGTAGCTTTCTTTTTCAACTAACTCTTCATTGACCTTGGTCTCAGAGCCAGATACTTTACCACTTCTCAGTTGAATAACCTTGCAATCTTTTTTAACTGGCTCCTCATTAACTTGTGCTTCCATACTTGCCACTTGTCCACTTATCAAGGTGATAGCCTTGCCTTCCTCTCTTGGGTTTGGAATTGCGTTACCAGGAAGGCTATTAGTGGTGCTCTGATCAATTTCATTAATTTTTGTGGCTAATTGACCAATCTGAATCTCCAAGTTCTTGATTGATGCTCTGGTTTCCTGTCTAAAACTTGCCAAGATTTTTTCCAAATCATCGTTCTGTTGGGGTTGAGAAGTTGCTTGCTGAGATGACTGAAACTGGGGGTTGTTAAAATTATTCTGTTGAAACCCACCCTGAGAACTATAATTAAAATTTTGTGGCCTCTGAGGTTGCTCTCTCCACCCAAAATTTGGGTGATTTCTCCATCTCTGATTGTAGGTCTTAGAATAGGGATTATTATTGGAATTTCTAGGAGCACTCCCCATGTAATTGACCTCTTGAAGAGGATTTTGGGTGTCGATAGCTGAATTTTGCATGCTACCCATTTGTTGAGTAAGTAGATTTAATTGCTGAGACATAAGCTTGTTCTGAGCAAGAATAGCATTAAGAGTTTCTACTTCCATAACACCCTTCTTCTGAGGAGCTTTAATATCTGATGGTGGCTCTTGATATGGGTAAAAAGATGATGGTTCTTGGTAGTTGAAACATGGAGCATTGAAGTTTATTTGGTTTTGACTTTGCCAACCAAAATTTGGATAGTTACGCCATCCACCATAGTATGAATCGCTACTTAGGTGTAAGTAGTAACCCATATGATCTCTCTCTATTATTTTTCCTTAGCACAAAACACCAAAAAGGATTAAACACACCATGTGGTAAATAGGAAAGCAAAGAAAAAGAACAAAATTCTAAAAATTAAAATAAAACTAACTAGGAAACACCAAACTTAATTTCAGAAATTAATTAAAAAAATATTTGTGCTAAACGTTTTTTTTAAAATAAGGAAAAAAAGAAGGAAAATGTAACAGGGAAGGGGAGGAACGAAAGAAAAAAAAAGGAAGTGTAACGGACAATAAAAAATATAAACGTAAAGAAAAAGATTTTTTTTTCAAAAAATACTAATGATAAAAAAATTTATTAAAAGAAAAACTATCTAATCCAATCAATCAAACAACTAATAGTTGTTAATCACTATTAATTCTCGGCAACGGCGCCAAAAACTTGGTGCGGAATTTATAACCACAGACTAATCGGCAAGTGCACCGGGTCGTACCAAGTAATACCTTACGTGAGTAAGGGTCGATCCCACGAGGATTGATGGATTAAGCAACAATAGTGTTTGATAGGATTAGTTAGACAAACAGAAAATAATGTTGAGATGCAATATAAAAGACATTAAACAATATAAAGAATATTGAAGAAAGGCAAGTAAATACTTTGGGAAGAAAATATGGAGAAGATACTTAAGGCTTCAGAGTTATCTATTTTTCTGAAATTATTTTTCTTACTAACTATTTTAATCATGTAGGATTTAATTTATGACAAACTATATGTGACTAGACCCTAATTCCTTAGACCTTCCTAGTCTCCTCTAAAATTCATCAACAACCAATTCCTTGGTCAATTAATTCCAATTAGAGAGTGATGATCAAATTCCAGTTTATATGCCACAAAAACTCTAATTACCTAAAAATAAAAGGATTATATGTCACGTATCCCGTTAAATCCAGATAATTAAAATTTAGGAGAATATGTTTTCAAGCTGTTGTTTAAGTAAAGAGCTTTTCCAAGTTATACAAAAACTCAAATAGAAAGAGGGTCATACTTCCATTCCACCCAAATTCATAAAATAAAGAGCGAAAACAATTCTTAAATTATAAATCCATACATAATTTAAAATAGAAAAGCAATAAAATCAATCCATAGAAATAGACAGAGATCCTAACCTTAACAGTGGATGAATAGTTGCTCATAGTTCAGAGTAGAAAACTAGGATTGTAAATTGGGATGGAATGGGATCCTCCCCAGGACCTATCTAAAGGAAGGAAAGCTTCTTCCTTTTATAACTAATCCTAATAAATTTAAAATCTAATATCTAAAACTAAAAATTAAAATAATATCTTTTCCTAATTTAAGATTTGAATTTAAATTTGAATTAATTAATAGATCCTTGGTTGATGGGTGGGGACCACTTGTTCTGTCCATTCTGCAGCTTCTAATCTGTGTTTTCTGGGCTGAAAATTGAGTTAAAACAGCCCAGAAATTGCCCCCAGCATTTTTCTGCATTTTCTGCACGTGGCGCATGTGACGCATCCGCGTCGTCCACGCGTTCGCGTCATTTGTGCAGATTCCAGTCCACGCGTTTGCGTCAAGCACGCGATCGCGTCATTGCGATCTTCTCCATTCTGCGCGGTCGCGTGAGCCATGCATCCGCGTCGGTATTCGCTGGTCATCTCCTTGGTTTCTTCTCTTTCTCTGCAGAAACTTCATCAAATCCATCCGAATGCTACCTAAAATAAATAAAATTGCACAAAACTCAAAATAGTATCCATAGTGGCTAAAATATAATTAATTCTTAATTAAACTCAACAAATTAGATACAAATTTACTAGAAAAAGATAGACAAGATACTTACATATCATTGCAATAGTAGTAGGCAGCAGTAGGAGTAGGAGTAGGATAGAATAGAAAGCTCTCTTTGATACACTTTTGTTTTTCTGCAATTGTCATATTTCAGTCTTGAATTCAATTTCACAGTTTCGTTTTCATTGAGCTTGATTTACTCTTCTAGACTTCTACTTCTTTGCAACGTTACATTTCTGTTCTTGATTCAATCTGATTTACTTTTCCAGCAAGTTTAATTTTCTGCAATTGCTCTAAGTCATGATTTACTGCTTCATTTAATTCCTGCACCCAATTTCCTTTACATTTGCTGCAATTTACTTTTCTTGCTCTTTAAGATTCTGCAATTTACATTCCTTGTTCTTTAAGCTTTTGCCAATTTACCTTCTGTCCATTTACATTCTCTGCAATTTACTTTCTGCTGCTTCAATTTCATTTCATTCACCACTGTTAGCTTGACTAAACTAATCACCCACTAAAGTTGCTTGATCCATCAATTCTTGTGGGATCGACCTCACTCTTGTGAGTTATTACTACTTGATACGACCCGGTACACTTGCCGGTTAGTTTGTGTGGAAATCTAATTTTCACCCATCAACCATTGACGTATACGCATGACATGCGCCACGTTCAGAAAACGCAGAAAACGCTGATTGATTCAATTGTTAATTCAGATTTAAACTTTAATTTTAAAATAGGAAAATATATTATTTTAGTTTTATAAGATAGATTTTAAATTAATTAGGATTAGATATAAAAGAGGGATTCTGCCTGAGCCAAAATACATTTTATCAGAATCCTTATTTTTCTCTCTGAGTCATGAGCAACTAAACCTCCACTGTTAAGGTTAGGAGCTCTGTCTATTGTATGGATTGATACTATTATTTTTCTATTTTAATTCATTTCTTGATTTATATTTCAAGGATTGTTTTCGTTCTTTATCTTATGAATTTGGGTGGAACGGAAGTATGACCCTCTTTCTAATTGAGTTCTTGTATAACTTGAAAAAGCTCTTTACTTGAAAACAATTTCTCCTAAATTCTAATTATCTGGACTTAACGGAATACGTGACATATAATCCTTTTATATTTGGGTAATTAGAGTTTCTGTGGCACATAAACTAGAATTAAACTTCATCCCCTAATTGGAATTAATTGACCAAGGAATTGGCGGTTGATGAATTTTAGAGGAGAATAGAAAGGTCTAAGGAATTAGGGTCTAGTCACATATAGTTTGCCATGAATTGAATCTTGCATGATTAAAATAGTTAGTAAGAAAAGTCAATCCGGAAAATAGATAACTCTGAAAACTTAACTATTTCTCCATACTTTATTCCCAACTTATTTATTCGCCTGTCTTTAATTTAATGCGTTTTGAACTCTCAAACACTATTTTTTGTTTGTCTAACTAAGTAAATCATTTAACCATTGTTTCTTAGTCCATCAATCCTTGTGGGATCGACCCTCACTCACCTGAGGTATTACTTGGTACGACCCGGTGCACTTGCCGGTTAGTTTGTGGACTATAAATTCCGCACCAACACTAAGCACCAAAATAATTCAAGAAAAGATGCAACAGTTGAATAAGAACTTTTAACACCAATGGTAAAATAATAAACTTAGAAAAGAAAATAAAAATATGCACAAAATTAAAATGCACTGAATGAAAGTATGCAAATAAATTAAGTAAAATAGAACAAAAGTGTAGAAGGAGGAGAAGTTAAAGAAATGAAGAAGAAGAAAGTAAGAAGGGAGGAAGAAAGAAGGAGAAAAGATAGAAGAAAGAAGTAAGAATTTAAAAATAGGGCGCGACGCGTACGCGTGCATCATGCGTACGCGCGAAAACTGAGTTGGCCATTCGACGCGTAAGCGTCGCCCACACGTACACGTGGGTGGTCTGAAAGTGAAAAAATGCGCACACATCAGAGACGCGTATGCGTGAGAACCCGCGCGGCTCCAGCACCATGGCATCAGAACTCTCTGTTCAAGCACCTGTTTACGCCCATTTGCAATCCCACGGGTACGCGTCAGGGACGCTTACGCGTGGATTGGCAAAAATGCAGGGGTCACGTACGCGTGGGTTGGCTTGTGCGCCAGGCACACCTCCCGCGTCGTTCCAGCAGAACTTTCTGCCTATTTGCGCATACACATACGACGCGTGCGCGTCGTAGACGCTTGCACGTCAATCCCCTATTTTTTTTTAATATGCAAAATACAGAATGCAGATGCTGATGCAGACATTATGAATGAACACTAATAAAAATAGAATAAAATAAAACTAAGAATAAAACAAAACAAAATAAAACTAAGATTGAAAAAGAACGTTCATACCATGGTGGGTTGTCTCCTACCTAGCACTTTTAGTTAAAGTCCTTAAATTGGACGTTTCGTGAGCTCCTTGTCATGGCGGCTTGTGCTTGAACTCATCCTAAAACTTCCACCAACGCTTGGACTTCCAACAATCTCTATCAATTCCAGGTACATTCCCCAAGATTTGATGGAGTTTTTCACAAGCTTTGAACTCTCAAAGTTGATCCTCTTGTATGCCCGGATCCCAAATCTTGTTTCTACACCCGTCTTCTTGTTGATCATCATTTTTCCACTTGGGTGGTGAGCAATTGGAATTCACACTGAGACATCCAAACAGCCTTCTAGACCCATTCAATCGAGCTCTACACCAATCCTTGCACTTCAACTTTCAGTATGCAACCATATTGAACCTTGCATGACAAATCTTACTACTAACCATCTCCCTCTTACTCTTATAGCCACAAAGAGCTCTAAGTTTCCCATCCGTCTCAAGCAAAGCACATTCAAGTGGGCTAATTAAGCTTAGAGATGAAAGATTTACCCACTTGAATGAAGGAATGGATGGTGATGGCTTTGGGAGAGAGGTCTCCAACAACTTTGGCAAGGTGATTTCCAGCTCCATTCCCTTGAGCTCTTCCTTGACAACTTCCTCCTCTTTGCAAGCTTCTTCAATTTCAACCTCTTTTTCTTGGTAGCTTTCTTCCAATTCAATATCTTCTTCATTACTTACCAAGGGCATGAGGGGCTGTGCTTCTGCTTCTTTAATCCCTATCTCTTGATCAACCTCTGCAAAGTCTTCAACCATGATATGCCTTGGAGGATGTACACCCTCCTCCTTGATGTCACTCAGTGTAGAGTTGTCTTCAATAATGGCACTTCCCTCTTGTTCAACCTTCACTAATTCGGAAACTACTTTATCTTCAAGGGTCTATCCTACCTCTACCTTTTGGGCCTCATCTTGCTTCTCTTGAAGTATGTGTGCGTAAAACTGATCCATTACATCCCTAAGACGATCTCTTCGCTCTTGTTCCAGGTCAGTAGCATCATTGGGATCATGTTGCTCTTGGATTGATGGATGTGGGTGCTCTTCCATGGAGAGTGGTGATGGGATGGAGAGATCATTATGGGGTTGAAAAGGAGGTGCACTAGAGCTTGAGGGTTGATTTTTAGAGGTACTCGACAATCCCATTTGGGAGACGAGGGTGTGTATAGCAAAAATTAGACCGGTAAGTGTGCTCTCCAAGGTCTTTTGTCCTTGTGCAAGAGATTGAAGCATCTCGTCATAGGAAGAGGAAGGGGGGAAATTGTTTTGGAATTAGGGTGGTTCTATGTATGGCTCATAAGGCTCTTGGTATGGTGGGTAAGGATTAGGATCATATGGGGGTGTTTGGTGGTAAGGTGCTTGTGAGTATGATGGTTCAAAATTATGTTGAGGAGGGGGTTCATAGGCGTATGGTGGTGGTTGTTGATAATAAAAAGGGTGCTCACCATAGCCGTTATCTTGGTATGCTTCTTGGAATGGCTCTTGGTCATAGTAATTTGGTGGAGGTTGGTTGTCACGAAAGGGTCCACCATAACCATTTCCTTGGGATGCATCGTAGAACAGTTGTTGCCTTTGGCACATTGGAGGAGGTTGTTGCCGAAAGGGTTGATCAAATCCTTGTGGCTCCTCCCATCTTTGATTGTTCCAACCTTGATGCATGTTCCTATTACAGCTTCCATTCCCTACAACATAATTCGAACCAAACTCGTAGCCAAAGGGATGAGAGTTCATAGTATCAAATAAAAACAAAAACTAGTAAAAATAAACAACTAAGTCCTAAACTAACAAAACTAGCAAACAAGCAAAAAGCAAATATTTACAATAACCAATAATAAGGCACATGTTTGCAAATCCCCGGCAATGGCGCCATTTTGACGAACAGATTTTTGCTAGTAAAGAATTTCACAAAAGTAATCACGTTGTAAGTATAGTTTCTAAACTAACAATAATCCTTTCGTACAAAAACTTGTTTGCCAATAAAGCAAACCCAATAAAATTAATAACCGAAGTATTTAAACCTTGGGTTATCTCTCAAGGAATTGCAGGGAAGTGTATTTATTATTGGTTATGGAAGATTATCTTTTTGGGGTTTTTGAATACGGAACAAGAAAAGTAAATTGCAAGAAAGTAAATTAATAATTAAGAAAACTCTTGGCAAGGTATGAAAACTAGACGTCCTATCCTAGTTATCCTTATCAATTGTGATGATAATTATTTGTTGCTCCCACTTAGTTAACCCTTACTAAATAAAAAAAAGTCAAGTGGACTAATCAATTTGATTCCTCAAGTCCCAGTCAACTCCTATGGAAAGACTAGCTTTAGAGGTATCCAAATCAACCAGCAACTTTCAATTATCAATCAACAAAGGAGTTTGATAACTCAAGAGTCTTCAATTACTCAACCAAAGCCAAGAATCATAAAAAGCTAATTTAAAACCCTCCCAAGCATTTTATCAAACACTTGGAAGGCATAACATAAAAACATAGAAAAGTAATAGGGAATGTAAAATCTAAAACCAATTGAAAGCATCAATAATCATAAAGACAATCATAATTCTAAAATACCTCAAATTGCATTAATATAGAAAATCAAGTCTAACATTAAAGGGTTCATAAACCAAATTGGGAAAACAAATAAACTAGAATGCTAGAATAAATAAAAGTAGAAGAGAAACTAAATTAAAGGAACATTGAACCTGGAATTGTGAAGAAATAAACCTAAAACTAAGAAAAATCCTAAAACCGAAAGAGAGGAGATAGCCTCTCTCTCTCTAGAAACTACATCTAAAACCAAAAATTATGTGAATGAAAATTGTGTGAGTTCTCCCTGTGTTCCCCCCCCCCAATTCTGCAGCTTTTATTTTGTGTTTTTCGGGCTTGGAACTGGGCCAAAAGGAGCCCAGAAATCGCCCCCAGCGCTTTCTGATGCGTCGAGCACGTGGCTTTGTCACGCGTGCGCGTCGCTTAACTGTATGTCAACTACGGCAAATTATATATCATTTTGAAGCCCCTGATGTTAGCTTTCTAACGCAACTGAAACCGCCTCATTTGGACCTCTGTATTCCTTCAATTTCTTGTATTCCTTCCACTTTTGCATGCTTCTTTTCCATCCTCTAAGCCATTCCTGCCCTATAAATCCTAAAATCACTTAACACACAGATCACGGCATCAAATGGTAATAAAGGATAATTAAAATTAACAGTTTAAAGGCCTAGAAAACATGTTTTCAATTATATCACAAAATTAGGAAGGATTTGTAAAACCATGCAAATTATATGAATAAGTGAGCAAAGAATTGATAAAAACCACTCAAATTAGCACAAGATAAACCATAAAATAGTGGTTTATCAGATGTTGAATTTATAAAGACATCACATTACTTAAATTTCATTTCATTCTAGTATTTGTCAAAAAAATTGTGCTGTGTAATCCAATTTACCTTACAATTTTAAGGCATGCAAACTCTTTGTGCACTTAGCTAGTCAGCTGCATCTTTGCATATATTTTTCATCTCCTTTATAAGACTTCTTATTCATGATATATTATCTAGTAAATGACTGATGGCAATTGAATCATTTTTACCTGTTATTTGGTACATACATTAACCACTGATACACTAAGGTCTTTGGCATCTATATAAGAATTTCTTAATTAATATAACAACTTAATCTTTACAATTTGTGAATGATTATAACTCATACAATTGGGATTTTATATTTTTCCAAACTTAAACTTGAGGTTTTCATGCCTTTTTTATTACTTACATTTACATTTACATTTTAGGTTATATCTTAGTGAACCTGACGACTTAACATCTGGTTTTGTATAGATAAAGAAAGAAAGAAAGATTGATACTTGCATAAGAAAGGTTTGCCTAATAAAATAGTAACACATGTTCAAAGTACATTTGCAGAAATATCCTCAAGTAAATTATAGTAATTACTGCTGGGTATTTTTTACAACAATACAAGGTTGACATGATACATTTGACGCTGTTAGTTCATCATAGAATTTGAATCAACTCTGAAGTTTTATTTTGCCTATATGTATTATAGTGCTGAGGACCGAAGAGAATACTTGGAATCCCTCCTGCGTGAGTGCAAGAAAGAGGACGCAGGTACTTGATTTCATGAAAACGACACCATTTTCTATCTCTGCCTGATACTTCTTGATTCATCTGATAATAAATTGGCTTTAGGATTTGCACTTTCTAGGTTATTTGCGTCATACTCTTCACAATATTGCGTTAGTGTACATGTACTTATAGATAATTTGGCATGTGGCTATTCTTATCCAACAGAACTTTTTATGCTATTAATAAGTTATGCTTCCTGATTTATGGTTGTCTATTTTATTGAGATTTTCATTTTCATTAATTAGCCTTCTTTTTCCACCTTACTTTTTCTCGATGAACATATGATGAATGGATTTTTGTGTGTGTAGAATTCACTAATGAAATCTCGTTGCAAGTATAGTTTCTAAACCAACAATAATCCTTTCATACAAAAATTTGGTTGTCACAAGTAACAAATCCCTAAAATTATAAACCGAAGTATTCAAACCTCGGGTCGTTCTCCCTAGGAATTGCAATAAAATTTTCTCGTTATTAGTTATGAAGTATCTTTGGGGGTTTTGAGATAAGAGACAAGAATTATAAATGGCAAAGGAAATAAACTAGCAACTAGAAAAGCTCTTGGCAAGGAATGAGAACTAGAAGTCCTATCCTAGTTATCCTTCTCAATTGTGATGAGAATTGTCCATTGCTCTCACTTAGTTAACCCCTAACCCTGGAAAAAAGTCAAGTGGATGGAATAACTTGATTCCACAAGTCCTAGCCAAATCCTAAAGGAAAGACTAGCTTTAGTGGCATTCAAGTCAATTAGCAACTTCTAATTATCAATCAACAAAGGAATTAGATAACTCAAGAGTCACTAATTACTCTACCAAAACCAAGAGGAGAAAAATCTATTCTACAATCCAACCAAGCATTTTATCAAACACTTGGAGTGCAAAAAAGGAAAGTAAATCTATATTACTAAATTGCAAGGAATTAAACAACAACAAATGAATCATAAATTGCATTAAAAGAGAAATAGAAGAAACAAAAATACATCAACATAAAAGTAAAGAATTACAAGAATTAAATGCTAAACTAGAGAGAGGAAAGGTAGAAGAAGAAGAATTACAAAAAGAAAAGTGAATCAAAACATGAAATTAACCTAGATCTAAGAAATTGTAATCTAGATCTAACCTAATCCTAATTCTAGAGAGAAGTGAGAGTTTCTCTCTCTAGAAACTAACTTTCCTCCAAAACTAAACTAAACTAAACTAATGTAATGTGTTCAAAAGTTCAATGTGTGTTGATTCCTCTTTATTCCTTGGGTTAAATAGTATCAGAAGTGAGTTAGATTTGGGCCTGGGAAGCCCAGAATTCGCCCCCAGTGGATTCACTTTAAGTGGGTCACGTGCGAACACCGACGCATACGCGTAGAGCACGCGTATGCGTCGCTTGACAATATTCCATCCACGCGTATGCGTCATGTGCACGTACGCGTCGCCATGTGACCTCATCGTTTCACGCGTGCGCGTGGAGTGAATTTCTCTCAATCCTTGATTTTCCATGATTTCTCCACTTTGCATGCTTTTCTCTTCATTCCTTTGATCCATCCCTAGCCTTTTCAACCTGGAATCACTAACAAACATATCAAGGCATCTAGTGGAATCAAAGGTGAATCAAAATTAGCAATTAAGGGCCTAAAAAGCATGTTTTCACTCGTAAGAACAAATTAGGAAGACAATCATGAAACCATTCCATTTTATTGAATAAATGTGGGTAAAAGGTTATAAAATCTCCTAAATTAAGCACAAGATAAACCCTAAAAATGGGGTTTATCAACCTCTCCACACTTAAACCATAGCATATCCTCATGCTAAATCAAGAAGGAAATAAAGGGTATCAACATTTATTCAATGTAAACTAACTAAATGCAACTTCCTAGATGTAACTGTCTAAATGAATGCAATTGCTTGGTCATGACAGATCAATTCCCAAGAAAATCAATATAAGCACAAGGGCTAAGGCAATAGCAAATCTAATCCACAATTGAATTGAGTTATTAAATATTTTTATAAACTTGCAAGAAGAGATGATCATAGGTGAAAACATGTAATTGAGCAATCGAACCCTCATTGGATGTGTTTGCACTCTAGTCACTCAAGTGTTTAGGGTTGATTCTCTCAATTCTCTCCTAATCATGCTTTCCAAGATTTGTTTTTTATCTAACAATAAATATTTATTTCATGCATGCATACAATTATCATGATGTCTTTTTATAGGTTGTAATGGGGCTAGGATCAAGGTAGGATGCATATTTGGTCAAGTGAGCTTCAAAATTTGAATCTTTGATCAACTTAAACTTTCCACCTAACCTATGACAACCTATACAATTCAAAACTAACCTAACTACCCATTTTTCACTTTTTCACATACTCATGCATTTCCTTTTCATTTCACAACTCATATGCGTTGATTGTTATTGCTTCACTTTGGGGCATTTTGTCCCCTTTTTATTTCTTTCTTTTTCTTTTTCTTTATTTTTCTAATTTTTTCCTTTTCATATATATATATTCTCTTTTTATTTTCTCATCAATTTTTTTTGTTTTCTTTTTCTTTTGCAATAAAGTATATGCAAAAGCATCAACGCATACGGTTTTACATTTAATTAACACATGTTTACAATAGAAATACAAACTACCCTTTTTCCCAACCAATGTCCCATGTTTTCCCACACTTGAATGATACACACACACACTAGCCTAAGCTAATCAAAGATCCAAATAAGAAAATTCATTATTTTTCACTTCAAGGCTTGTAATGTGCTTAAACTAAAGAACAAAGTGGGTTAATCATAGGCTCAAAGTTGACTAACAACGGTAGGTAAAAGATAAGGCTATTTGCGTAAGTGAGCTTTATGAAACGATGGCCTCAATCATATAAATGCATGTATACACAAAATAATAGACATAAAGAATCAAACAAATCAAAGATTACAATCATAGAAAGAGAATAATGCACACAAGAAGGAAAATAAGTGGTTATAAGATGTAACCACACTATTAGGCTTAAAACTCACAAGGTTGTGTGTTCTTAGCTCAAAAACCATGTTCCACAATATATATAATTCAAGCAAGTTCAATGAAAAATTTTCACTCAAATCAATTGGAATGCCCTATAGATAATTTTCTCGAAAAGTTTCATTATTTTGACTAAGATTATTATGTATACATATGCAAAATTAAGAAAATGAAACTAAAAATCCTAAAAGAAAATAAAATGATATGCAAAAGTGTTGGCATTAGAAACTTGTCACCCAAAAATGTCGACTGGTCAGACGACCTCCCCACACTTAAAAGTTTGCACCGTCCTCGGTGCATTCAAATATGAGCAAGGGGATACGGCGACTTTCCGAGTTGCCACCTTCAGCTGGTGGATCAACCGGTTGCTGCGTGTTCTTTGTTCCACTTCCATGGTTGCTTATAATAACTCATCCTGAAAATAGAAGGTAGGGTAGTAAGAATGGTAAATGCAAAAGCAAGGAAGCATACATTGTTGGAATGAGGTAAATCACTAGAATAGAGTGAGTGACCCAATGTGTGACGTTAATGAAACAAAAGTGTATGTTCTAAGATGCATGCGGTCTAGAACACACACTAGCGTGGAAACTATGTCATATTTACACGAAAAAAGTATGTACTTCACTCATTCTAATGTGCTTGAGATGCTCTAAACTTGTAGGTGAAGACACTCAAACAAGCAATAAAGAAGCATGAAAGCATTCAAGCAAAACACATATGGATGCATATGAACAAGAAGCACAATGCGTTAAGATAAATACACAACGTCCATCAAGGAATTGCCTAATCAAAGAATAGGATTCAAATCACATGGTGGCCAAATCATGCAATTCAAAAGATTTAAGAAAGCTTGAAGGCAATGTAAGATGTACTTGGTATTCACAAAAGTAAGCATACAAAATTCAGAACCAAGTAGCAATTTATAACCTCAATCAAAGAATCCAACAATGAGTATAAACATAATGACGTTAAGATAACATCCCATTTAGTACTCAGCAGCAATACACAGTAAACAAGATGAATAATCCAACACTTGTAAGGAAAAGCAAAAATTAAAATGAAAAATAAACTAACTAAACAACTAACTAATTATCTAACTAGAAGAAATGGTTATGGATGGTGTTTGGTAGTTTTGGATGAGGGGTAGGAGAATGGAAGAAGAAAGGAGAAGGAAAGAAATGGAAGGAGGAGAAAAAAAGGAGTGTAGTGAAGGAAGGGTATCCACGCGTACGCGTGCACCACGCGTGCGCGTGGGTGGTGGTGAAATGGGCGCGACGTGTATGTGTGGATCACGCGTATGCATGCATGGCAAACCAGAGAGTTAACGTGCACGCGTCCATCACGCTTGTGCATGGGTTGATGGTTATGCCTCAGGCACAACGTTAGCACAGTGTAGGTGCAACTGTCGGGTCCTTGGCTGGGAGGTAGAAATCTGGTATCCACGCGTACGCGTGTATGACGCGTGCGTGTGGATGGACAAAAATGCTTTATGCACGCGTACACGTGAGGCACGCTTACGCGTGGGTTGGTGCTCTGTTTTTCAAAATTTTTCATGTGTTTGCACCAAACCAAGCATTCCAAATCTCCAAACAGCTACCAAAACACCATAAAACCTTATTTAACATACCAAACTACCAAATAGACTCAACAAATCAATCAAAACATGAAATTAAACTACTTTTGCCAATATTTACAAAAGGGAAAATAAAAAGATTTTACCATGGTGGGGTGTCTCCCACCTAACACTTTTGTTTATTGTCCTTAAGTTGGACTTATGGGGAGCTCCTCATCAAAGTGGCTTGTGCTTGTACTCATCTTGGAACATCCACCAATGCTTGAGTCTCCAATAAGCTCCATTCTTCAAATTTAAAAACTCCAAGCCTTGATGGAGTTCCTCACAAGCTATGAGCTCCCAAAGGTGATCCTCACGTATTCTCAGATCCCATATCTTTTTTCCACACCCATCCTTGAATTAATTATCATTAGTCCATCCGGGTGGCAAGTAAGGTGAATTCTCAATTAAGTGACCAACAATCCTCCTAGACCCATCTAGTTGAGCACTACAAACTTTATATTTCATGTTTGATGTATCAAGCCTAATGAGCCTTGATTTATAATGCCAACCACAAAACATTTTTTGCTTACGCTTCATCCCACAAAGTTCCCTAAGTTGGCCATCTATTTCAAGCAAGCCATATTCAAATGGGATAATAAAGCTAATAGAAATGAATTTCACCCACTCAAATGAAGGAGTATAAAGAAATAGAAAAAAGGATTGTTTGTGTGTCACCTTGTCAAACAAAGAATATGAAGAATGATACATATTCTAATATTTATATAGATGCATTTTCTAATTTATATATAATCTAATTTAGATTATATATAACATAATAGATAAAATAAATTTCATTGTATAAGTATACATAAAAAAACCCTTTTGTTAATCAGCCTTTTGTCTCTGTCTCTGTGTTTTCACATCGACAATTCTTTGCAGATGAAGAAATGTCAAAGGGGCTTCTTACTTCCCAAACAGATCTTCCTACATCTATATATAAATGCTGGTTTATCAAGAATACACAAGAAAAGCATTTCGAATTGTTGATTCATCGCCAGAGATGGATTAGAACTAATAGTTCATTATCTAATAGATTTTTCCGTTCTAATACTCTATCCGAGAGTTATCAATATTTATCAAATATGTTCCTATCTAATGGAACGCTATTGGATCAAATGACAAAGATATTGTTGAGAAAAAGATGGTTTTTTCCGAATGAAATGGTTGTTGCTATCTGCTCTAATAATGAATCATTGGTTTAACTGAATAACTAAATCAAATAGATAGACCTTTCTTTCTCTTTGTCTCAGGTCGATAGCTCTTCTCAATTGAAAGATACCCTATATTGATAATACACATTCCAGTTGACCGAGCCTAATTCTAATTGTTTTGTTCCGAAGCAAAGATATCCACGGGGAGGTTTGTCCTATTCAGATATTCACGACCAAGAAGTACTGAATTCTCTTTCTTTTCGAATAGCCCTGAAAGGAGAAGGAAGGTTGGAATGCCAACAGGCATTGATGAGCGGATAATTTATACGCTTTTTGGCATTATTTTTAGTATGTTTTTAGTATGTTTTAGTTAGTTTTTATTATATTTTTATTAGTTTTTAAATAAAAATCACTTTTCTGGACTTTACTATGAGTTTGTGTGTTTTTCTGTGATTTCAGGTATTTTCTGGCTGAAATTGAGGGACCTGAGAAAAAATCTGATTCAGAGGCTAAAAAAGGACTGCAGATGCTGTTGGATTCTGACCTCCCTGCACTCGAAGTGGATTTTCTGGAGCTACAGAAGCCCATTAGCGCGCTCTCAATTGCGTTGGAAAGTAGACATCCTGGGCTTTCCAGTAATATATAATAGTTCATACTTTGCCCAAGATTTGATGGCCCAAACCGGCGTTCCAAGTCAGCTTAAGAATTCTGGCGTCAAAACGCCAGAACTGGCACAAAAGCTGGAGTTAAATGCCCAAACTGGCACAAAAGCTGGCATTTAACTCCAAGAAAAGTCTCTACATGTGAAAGCTTCAATGTTCAGCCCAAGCACACACCAAGTGGGCCCGGAAGAAGATTTCTGCATTAATTACTTATTTCTGTAAACCCTAGGCTACTAGTTCTCTATAAATAGGACATTTTACTATTGTATTTTCATCTTGGTTCTTCTGGTTCCCTCTCTGGGGCAGAAGCCAATGACCACCATTATCACTTTTGTATTTTCAATGGTGGAGTTTCTACACACCATAGATTATGGTGTGGAGCTCTGCTGTTCTTCATGAATTAATGCAAAGTACTACTGTTTTGCTATTCAATTCACGCCTACTTCTTCTCTAAGATATTCATTCGCACTCAAGAACATGATGAATGTTATGATTATATGACACTCATCACCATTCTCACCTATGAACGCATGCCTGACAACCACTTCCGTTCTACATGCAAACAAGCTTGAATGTGTATCTCTTGGGTTTCTAATTTAAGATTAGAACGTTCGTGGTATAGGCTAGAATTATTGGCGGCCATTCCTGAGATCCGGAACGTCTAAACCTTATCTGTGGTATTCTGAGTAGGATCTGGGAAGGGATGACTGTGGCGAGCTTTAAAATTGCGAGTGTTGGGCGTATGACAGATGCAAAAGGATCAATGGATCCTATTCCAACATGATCGAGAACCGACAGATGATTAGCCGTGCGGTGACAGCGTGCGTAGAACATTTTCACTGAGAGAACGGGAAGTAGCCATTGACAACGGTGATGCCCAACATAAAGCTTGCCATGGAAGGGAGTACGAATGATTGGATGAAGGCAATAGGAATGCAGAGGTTCAGGAGGAACAAAGCATCTTCATACGCTTATCTGAAATTCCTACCAATGAATTACATAAGTATCTCTATCTTTATCTTTATTTTATGTTTTATTTATCTTTAATTATCAATCCTCCATAAGCATTTGAATCTGCCTGACTGAGATTTACAAGATGACCAAAGCTTGCTTCAAGCCGACAGTCTCCGTGGGATCGACCCTTACTCACGTAAGGTATTACTTGGACGACCCAGTGCACTTGCTGGTTAGTTGTGTGGAATTGTGACAAAGTGTGATTCACGTTTGAGAGCTCTAAGTCTTTGGCGCCATTGTTGATGATCACAATTTCGTGCACCAAGTTTTTGGCGCCGTTACCGGGGATTGTTCGAGTTTGGACAACTGACGGCTCATCTTGTTGCTTAGATTAGGTAATTTTATCTTATGTTTAAGCTTTTTACTTTTTATTTTCGAAAAATTTAAAAAAAAAAAACAAAAAAAATTTCTATTTTGTTCTTCAGAGTTTTTAAGAATGAATTCTAGAGTTTCATGATGATTTGTTGAAGTCTGGCTGGCTGTGAAGCCATGTCTAATCTATTGGACCAAGGTTTCAACTTATCATCACAAGAGCTTGTTGATTTCTATCAATTTTGCTGTTGTTAGCAATGATCTGCTAAAGCTTGGCTGGCAAATGGCCAAGTCTAGTGTTTTGGACCGGAGCTTTCATTGAACGCTTGGCTGGCTAGTAAGCCATGTCTAATTCCTGGACCGGAGTCTTAGACTAGCATTGCAATGATTCCTGGAACTCTTATTAAAAATTTTGAATCCCTTTATTTTCTTTTCCACTCAATTTTTGAAAAATCACAAAAAATTTTATAAAAGCATAAAAATAAAAAATATTCTATGTTTCTTGTTTAAGTCTAGTGTCTAATTTTAATTTTGGTGTCAATTGCATGTCTTTATTCTTCTAATTTTCGAAAATTACATGCATCATGTTCGTCATTGATCTTCAAGATGTTCTTGATGATTTCCTTGCTCTGATCTTTAAATTCTCTTGTTTTGTGTGTTTAGTTGTTTCTCACATGTATTTTTCAAATTGTTATAGTCCGTAGTATACAAACTTTTAATTTTGGTGCCCTGCATGCATTATTTGATCTTACTTTTCCATGTTTAATTGCATTTTGATTGTTCCTCATCATTAAAAATCCAAAAAAATTTTCAAAATTATGTCTTTTCAAGTCAATAATACAGAGAATTGAAGATTCAGAACATGCAGCAGAGGAATTATACAGAAAAAGCTGGGCGTTCAAAACGCCTAGTGAAGAAGGAAAACTGGCGTTTAAACGCCAGCCAGGGTACCTGGCTGGGCATTAAATGCCCAAAAGGGTAGCATTTTGGGCGTTAAACGCCAGAATGGATACCATTCTGGGCGTTTAATGCCAGGATGACATAAGAGGGAAGATTTTGTTTTTAATTCAAATTTTTTTCAAGTTTTCATAAATTTTCAAAATCAAATCTTTTTCAAATCATATCTTTTCAAAATAAATTTCTTTCCATTTTTTTTACTATTTTTGAAAATACTTGCTAACAATTAATGATTTAATTCAAAATTTTCAAGTTGTTACTTGCCTATAAAGAAAGGATCAAATTTTAATTCTAGAATCATATCTTTTAATTTCTTGATTAGTCAAGTAATCAACTTTAATTTTAAAACTTTCTTTTTAAATTTGATTCTCAATCATATCTTCTCAATCATATCTTTTCAATCACATCTTTTTCAAAATTAAGTTTCAATCATATCTTTTTGATTTCTAATTTCAAAATCTTTTTCAAAAATCACTTAATTTCTTTCCCAACTTTAATTCTCGAAAATCATCAATCAAATTTTCAAAATTTCTTTTAATTATTTTAAAATCTTTTACTTTAATTTCGAAAATTCTTCCCCTATTCTCACATCCTTCTATTTAAAGGACTAACTGATGAGTATTTTGGTGAAAAATGAATTTCTCCCAAAACACACAAATCTAACCGGCAAGTGTACCGGGTCATATCAAGTAATAAAAACTCACAGGAGTGAGGTCGATCCCACAGGGATTGAAGGATTGAGCAATTTTAGCTTAGTGGTTAATTTAGTCAAGCGAATCAAGATTTGGTTGAGTGTTTTGTGATTTGCAGAAATTAAATTGCATGGAATTAAAGAGAGCAGAAAATTAAATTGCTGAATCTTAAAGAACAAGAAATTAAATGGCAGAAACTTAGAGTGCAAGAAATGTAAATTGCGGAAACTTAAAGTGCAAGAAATGTAAATGGCTCGAAATGTAAAGGGGATTAGGAGTTGGATTTGCAGAAATTAAACAAAGGAAAGTAACTTGCATCAAACAAAAGAGTAAAAGAAGGTTTGGGTTGAATCGGATCTTGAAGCAGTAAAGTAAATGAACATTAAAAGCAAGAAACAAAATGTAAATTAGGAATTCAGATCTCAGGGCCCAGAGACTAGAAAACCAAGTCTAGATCTCAATGCCTTCCTAGATCCAACAAGAACAATTGCAAGGGAATTGTAAATTGCAAAGAAAGTGGATGAAGAGCAATTAACAGAAATTGAAATTCAATCAAGCAGTAAATAAAGCAGAGAGATCCAAGGTTGAGATTGAAACAGAATTTCTTCAATTCCCCAACCCAAAATCCAAGACAATTGTAATTGAAATTGAAAGCAATAAAACTGAGAGGAAGAGAAGTGAATTCTCCTTCCCCAAGACTAAGAAATTCAAGATCACTCAATACCCAAAGCTCTCCGAAAACTATTATGAAAATTCAAAGGGAAAGCTCCCCGAAGAACTTGAATTCTATCCTATTTATACACTTTCTTCAAATGATCTTCAAGCCTTGAGTTGGGCCTTTGCTCTTGGTAGAATTGGGTTGAAAGAGGCCTTGGTTGATTGCTCTTGAAGTTTGGAGAAGAACCAAAGTGAACCAATTGAACCGGGTTGGAGTTTTGCAAAAGTTGGACCAAAAGTTGGAGCAAAAGTTAGGGTCTAACTTTTGGTCCAACTTTTCATATCAGCCAACACAACTTGCTGATACTCACGTTGGTGCAAAAGTTAGGGGTCTAACTTTTGCACCAACGTTGGCCTTCCTTGGTGCACTTGTGGCGCCAACGTTAGCCTCAAAGTTAGGGGCTAACGTTGGCGCAAACTTTTGCTCCTCCCCTTGTAGTTTTCATGTGCCAACGTTAGCCTCAAAGTTAGGGGCTAACGTTGGCGCAAACTTTTGGTGCCCAGGGAGTGTTTTTCTCATGCCAACGTTAGCCTCAAAGTTAGGGGCTAACGTTGGCGCAAACTTTTGGTGCCCAGGGGTGATTTTCAAGTTCCAACGTTAGCCCAAAAGTTAGGGGCTAATGTTGGGGCTAACTTTTCACCCAAAAGTTTGTGCAAAAGTTTGAGGCTAACTTTAGGTCCAGCTTTTTGCTTCCTGGTTCAATTTCACTTATTCCATTGTCTTCTCTTTACTCCTAGCTATTCCTTCTTGCTTCAACCTTTCTCCAAGCTTTCTTCACCTATCATTAATCAACCAAACACATCAAAGCTATGCTTAAAATCATGAGATATTCATTCTTTCATAATATGTGACAATTATAGTATAAAACCTCATGAAATAGCATGAATTCATACATGGTTGATTAAATCAAAGGAAACATGAAAATCTACCTAATTGGCTTGCTTGTAGCTCAAGAAAGTGCATAATTCTAATGAAAACAAAAGAAAAAGACTAGTTAAAATAGGCTAAGATGACTTGTCATCACAACACCAAACTTAAAGCTTGCTTGTCCTCAAGCAAGAAATGAATTATGCTCAGAGATTCTTTCAATTAAGATGGATTGAGGAACACTTGTAAAGTGCAGTGAGTGAAGTGATCAAGTATCAGTGGGGTGAACTCTAAATCATATGCTCATGCAAGGGCTTCAGTGCTCACTAGTCCTCACATATTAGGAGTCTTAGGTCTTAGGATTTTCATCCAAATGGTATAGTAGAGATCTCTTTATATGTAATCACCTTGAATCAGCTTATAGTTACTGTGCTTTGGCCTCGACTCTAAGTATCATGTCTCAAAGCGGCTCTTTAGATAAACTTTCAATCAATACTCCTAAACCAGTTGGTTTTAAGGTATTAGGTGTTAAAGCACCCCTAAGGATTTACTTGCTCAAGCCTCTTTCTTTGACACAACTCAACCACGAGCATTTACTAGGCTAACAACTCTTTGAGTTTTGTTTCTTTTTTTTTTTTCTTCTTCTGCCTAGTAATTGATGCTTAGAGCCTTGGGCCATATTCTTTTTGTTTTTGTATTTTTTTTTCTTTCTTTTGTTTTGTTTGCTGCTTCTTGGATCAATAGATTTTTGAGAATCTCCACAATACTTCTTTGAACTTCATGTCCTGCCTATGAGCTCCCATGCAAGTTTTCACAAGCATGCAACCTCAATACAAAATCACACAACTAGAACCACCACTTCTCCCAATCTTTTGCTTGCCCCAAAACTGATTGATTCCTCAATCCTTCTTTTCAAAGAACTTTCATGTGATGCATTTCTTGAAAATTGAGTGCAAACAAGTTTTGAAGGTAAGAATGTTGTGAACGATCAAGCATCTTGCTTATGGAATTATAAAGAAAGACTATGCTATGCAGGCAGGCAGGGGTAAAAAAAAAACTATACTATGCAGACAAGCAGGGCAGATAAGGATATAATCCAACTTTCAATTACAGCAATATTTGATGCAAAACAATCACTTAACAATACAACCTGTTGAAGTTTACTTGCTTTCCTTCTTCTCATCATCATCATTGCTGGCCTTTATGTTCATCTTTCACCTCTTTGATTGATGATGCTAAACATCTCCAAAAGCTTGTATGATACTCTGTAGTGATATTGAAAGTTGCTTGTTCCCCAAGCACTTGGAAACAATGGTTAATTTTTATGATTTATTTGCGGGCTTTTTGAACTTACTTTGGTGTGGGAACACCAAACTTAGTACCTTGCCAATGGTTAACCATGTGTGATAATTTCTTTTTCTTTTTCAAAAGTGATAGAACTGAAAACTAAGAAAAACAGTAAAATGGCTAACTAGTTCATCCAGTATGCTTGAAGCCTACATTATGCAGAAAGTGAGAATATGTGTTACAATGGGGTTTTGGTGGACACCAAACTTAGAATCCTTCATTCTCCTTTATATTGTTTTGGTGTGTACACCAAACTTAGCTTCTTGCATTATAGATAAAACTACTTAACCTTTTTATTGAAATAGATATGAAAAGATAGTTACCTCCGGTTGGGTTGCCTCCCAACAAGCGCTCTTTTATTGTCACTAGCTTGACATCCTTCACTCTGTTCTCATGGAAGTTGAGGCTTCTGTTGCCTTAGGTTTCCTCCTCTTGCTATGGGCTTCCTTCCCTCTGTTTCTCTTTCCATACCCCTCTTACTTTCCTCCATGACTCCCTTTTCTTTCAACATAGCATCTTTTTCATGGCTCTTTGGGTTCAGAGTCCCCTCCTTCTCACTTAATTCAGCAAGGTTTTGAACCAGTTGTTCCATCTGCCTTTCAAGTCTTCTGAGTGAAGCCTCCTGGTTCTTGCTTATCATCTCTTGATGTTTCTTTATTTCTTCCCGCTCTATTACCACCATTTCTTGAATTTTTATGGACCTCTCCATCAGCATTTCTAGAATATAGATTCTTTGAAAGGTTGGAAGTGGTTGTGGCTGTGTCAATTGTGGTGGTTGATGAAGGTCATTTTGAGCGAATGGTGAGGTAGGACGGGGTTGGAAGTGTGTGTGATTGTTGTTGTGGGGGTGTGTTTTAAGTTGGTTTTTGAAGCTGGGATTGTTGCAGTTGAAGTCCCTTTGTTTTTGGTTTTGGTTCTCAACCCCCCTCCCATTAGAATGAGTTCTCCAAGGTGGATTGTACACATCATTCTGAGGCCTGTGTTGGAGCATGCTAGAGTGATTGCTTGGAGATTGTAGTTGCTCATAATTCTGTTGCTCATGGTTAATGACCCCAAAACTGTGTTCAGCTTGATTACTCCCATATGAGCTTTGAGTCAGGTTGTATGTATGTATTACAGCATGTCTCAACTCAGTGATTTTCCTAGCCATCATGTCCAGTTGTTGTAGAGTCTGCTGATGTATCTGCTTGTTTTGGCTTATTACTGCACGAGCACCTTCAATTTCTTTCTCTTGTGTGAATGGATGCACTTCTGCCTCTGGCTTAACAATTCTTTGTGATGGGTTCAATTTGACTAGGAGCCCATTCATCAGTTCTTCCCATCCGATAATGCTTCCTTGTGGAAAAGCTTCAAACCATTGGGCAACATCATTCATGGCTATGGATAGTTGCTTCGAACTATGGGTTACATTATCATCCAAGGTGGGGATATTACTCTCATGATTGCTAGAATTTGTTGAGTTCCCCTCCATGATCTGCACAGTCACAAAAATTCAAGTGATGATTGAATATTTCCAAGCTCAGAATGTGATTCAGAAGGTTAGCTGGCACAAAGTATCAAACAGTTGATGGACTTGGGAGATTAGTGGCATAAATTGCTTCTCTTGTGTAAGCAAGAGCATTGCATAGAGCCAGAAATTTCCCGGAAAACTTCACTTTGTTGCTAAAGCGAAGTTTTAGTCATCTCAGGCAAAAATTCAAACAGTTAGTGGGTTAGTCGAAATTAGAGAAAAATAAAGAGAAAGTGCTTGATCTAGATCACCACCTCACTTAATCATTGTCAATCTAATCAATCCCCAGCAACGGCGCCAAAAACTTGATGAGTATTTTGGTGAAAAATGAATTTCTCCCAAAACACACAAATCTAACCGGCAAGTGTACTGGGTCGTATCAAGTAATAAAAACTCACGGGAGTGAGGTCGATCCCACAGGGATTGAAAGATTGAGCAATTTTAGCTTAGTGGTTAATTTAGTCAAGCGAATCAAGATTTTGTTGAGTGTTTTGTGATTTGCAGAAATTAAATTGCATGGAATTAAAGAGAGCAGGAAATTAAATTGCTGAATCTTAAAGAACAAGAAATTAAATGGCAGAAACTTAGAGTGCAAGAAATGTAAATTGCGGAAACTTAAAGTGCAAGAAATGTAAATGGATCGAAATGTAAAGGGGATTAGGAGTTGGATTTGCAGAAATTAAACAAAGGAAAGTAACTTGCATCAAACAAAAGAGTAAAAGAAGGTTTGGGTTGAATCGGATCTTGAAGCAGTAAAGTAAATGAACATTAAAAGCAAGAAACAAAATGTAAATTAGGAATTCAGATCTCAGGGCCCAGAGACTAGAAAACCAAGTCTAGATCTCAATGCCTTCCTAGATCCAACAAGAACAATTGCAAGGGAATTGTAAATTGCAAAGAAAGTGGATGAAGAGCAATTAACAGAAATTGAAATTCAATCAAGCAGTAAATAAAGCAGAGAGATCCAAGGTTGAGATTGAAACAGAATTTCTTCAATTCCCCAACCCAAAATCCAAGACAATTGTAATTGAAATTGAAAGCAATAAAACTGAGAGGAAGAGAAGTGAATTCTCCTTCCCCAAGACTAAGAGATTCAAGATCACTCAATACCCAAAGCTCTCCGAAAACTATTATGAAAATTCAAAGGGAAAGCTCCCCGAAGAACTTGAATTCTATCCTATTTATACACTTTCTTCAAATGATCTTCAAGCCTTGAGTTGGGCCTTTGCTGTTGGTAGAATTGGGTTGAAAGAGGCCTTGGTTGATTGCTCTTGAAGTTTGGAGAAGAACCAAAGTGAAGCAATTGAACCGGGTTGGAGTTTTGCAAAAGTTGGACCAAAAGTTGGAGCAAAAGTTAGGGTCTAACTTTTGGTCCAACTTTTCATATCAGCCAACACAACTTGCTGATACTCACGTTGGTGCAAAAGTTAGGGGTCTAACTTTTGCACCAACGTTGGCCTTCCTTGGTGCACTTGTGGCGCCAACGTTAGCCTCAAAGTTAGGGGCTAACGTTGGCGCAAACTTTTGCTCCTCCCCTTGTAGTTTTCATGTGCCAACGTTAGCCTCAAAGTTAGGGGCTAACGTTGGCACAAACTTTTGGTGCCCAGGGAGTGTTTTTCTCATGCCAACGTTAGCCTCAAAGTTAGGGGCTAACATTGGCGCAAACTTTTGGTGCCCAGGGGTGATTTCAAGTTCCAACGTTAGCCCAAAAGTTAGGGGCTAACGTTGGGGCTAACTTTCACCCAAAGTTTGTGCAAAAGTTTGAGGCTAACTTTAGTCCAGCTTTTTGCTTCCTGGTTCAATTTCACTTATTCCATTGTCTTCTCTTTACTCCTAGCTATTCCTTCTTGCTTCAACCTTTCTCCAAGCTTTTTCACCTATCATTATCACCAAACACATCAAAGCTATGCTTAAATCATGAGATATTCATTCTTTCATAATATGTGACAATATAGTATAAACTGTAGATGAAAATGGTCTGATTATCAACATTTCTAATCCAAGTAGTGGAAGATTAAAGTCATAATTCAACTAAAACAATCTATTCAATGTAGAGAATTTCAACATGTTTTTATGTTTCTCTTGATAAGCGTTTCCTTACCTTCTTCATCTCTTTTCCTCTGAACTTCAAGGAATCTCTATACTGTGACATAGAGGAATTTCATACCTTGTATCTCTCTTTCATATGAGCAGGAGCAAACAAAACATTCTTGTTGAAGGCTGATCTTGATGAAAGGATTGATGCACGGAAACTTGTCTCACAAAAATTTCCTTCGGCAAGTGTACCGAATTTGTCATCAAGTAAAAACTCACAATAGAGTGAGGTCGAATCCCACAGGATTGATTGATCAAGCAACTTTAATTAGAGGACTGTTCTAGTTGAGCGAATCCAAAATTTGAGTTGAGAATTGCAGAAAATAAATGGCGGGAAGGTAATGACAGGAAAGTAAATGCTAGAATTATAGATCTGAAAGTAAATGACTGAAGGTAAATTGCAGAATTGTAAATGGGAATGGGGGAATTGCTCATTAAAGTAAATAACAGAAATTAAAGAAAATGGTAAGATCAGAAATGGGGATTCATTGGGCTTAGGAGATGTTGCATTCTCTAGATCAATTTCATTTTCATCTCTTCCTCAATCAATGCACTCATTGATCTCCTTGGCAATCTTAAGTGATTGAATTACAATTTCTTGTAATTCAATCTCTCAAATCTTGATCAATAGCCAATTCCTTGGTTAATTGCTCATGAGAAAGATGAAGTATGGTCACTGATTATACCACATGCATTTCCCAAACCAAGTGTTGAGAGGATTATAGTCACATATCCATCCAAACCCAATTTGGTCTAGCATGAGAAAGCATTTCTAGCTTGATCTCTTCATTCCTCTTTCAAGGTTCAGAAGAGATCCAAGTATGAATAGCTTCTTTTTCAAGATAACTACTCAATTGGATGAAGATCGAAAGCTTTCAAGTAAAATCAAGAGAAAAGATAGAAGAAGAATAATGAAAACTAGTATTGATCCATCAAATTACAACAGAGCTCCCTAACCCAATGACAGGGGTTTAGTTGTTCATAGCTCTGAAAATGAAAACAAAGATGGAGAATACATGATGAAAACCTAGAAGTGCAGAGAAAGTAAATACAGAGAGTAGTTCTATGCTAAGAGTCTCCCTATAATTTCCCACTCTCTAAAATATTTCAAAGCTACTCCTATATATACTACTCTTATGTTCTTCTAGTTGATTCTTCAAGTCTTGGGCCTTTGGATCTTGAGTTTGAAGCAGTTTTCTTCTTCATTGGGCTTAGCTTTTACTTGCAGAGAGAAAGTATGAAGTGGGCAGGGCCTTTGGCTCAGGAAGTTAGTGGTGTTAACGTTCAGTGAAAATATGGGTTCGAGAACGTTAGTGACAATCACCTTTTTCACTAACGTTCCTCACCAAGTTAAAGCTACGTTAACCTCAACGTTAGTGGCACAAACGTTGCCACTAACGTTCCACTATGTCCTTCGCACACGTTATTGGGACTCACTTTCCCAATAACGTTGAGAAGCTCCCCTTCCTACGTTAGAGTCCACGTTAACTTAGTTAACGTGGCTCTTTTAACGTAGGCTTGCCATCCTTCGAGAACGTTAGTGACACTTACCATTGTCACTAACGTTCCAAATTGCCCCTATTTTCCACGTTAAAGTCCATGTTAACTAGGTTAACGTGGCTTCTAACGTGGCCTTGCTAGCCATCTCCAACGTTGTGACAAAGTTGAGTGTTACTAACGTTGGCTCATCTTTCCCTTATCCACGTTAGCTTCCACGTTAACTAAGTTAACGTGGCTCATGGTGGCATGTGGGCTCTTCCAACGTTAGTGACAATGTTGGGTGTCACTAACATTGGCGATCACCTTCTTCTTCACGTTAGCTTCCATGTTAACTAGTTAACGTGGGAGTCAACATGG